>NW_019392815.1:838685-1042261 GCF_000648675.2 Cimex lectularius
TAAGAATTTTTACACAAAACTTAAATGTAAAGAACCTCTACTACATAAATCTAATGTAGTGTATCGCATTAAATGTGCACAATGTCCCACTGTGTATTACGGCCAAACAAAACAATATTTATCCGAACGGGTGCGGCAACATAAGTATGATTGCAATGATGAAGAAAGGCCGGGAACAGCACTATCCAAACATACACATGCTACGAAACATAATTTTGACTTCGATGGAGTCAAAATTGTGGCTTCAGAACAAAATACAGGTCGTAGACTTTTGAGGGAAATGATATCTATTCATCAGGATAACATGGCTTGTAATTTAAAAACAGATTTGAATAATTTAAGTGTGATGTACAGTGGGATTCTAGAAAAAGATAAGGTCTCTCTCAAAAGATCGTAACAATATTTGCGTACATATTTATTTATTTATATATTTATTTATTTATATATTATAACAGGCTGTGATAACATAGAATTACCAATGTATTAGAAATTAAGATCTTGTTTTTAAAAATTGTGGTAAATGATTGTTATCATTAGGTGATAGTGTGGGGAACCTCCCACCTGATAACGTGATAAACACAATTTTCTAGTCAAACGCCTGTGATATTTATGTACGAAAAGAATATTAATTGTTAAGTAATTGTTACTGGTTTTTAAAAAATGCCTATATATGTAAGAGGCTGTTACGAAGAGGTTTTTATTTATTTATTTATTATATATGTATATAGTTTGTTTGTATACATATCGTGTAATGTGCAATGAGTTTAAGTTTTGACTTTGTATCTGTAAGTAACAAAAAACTGATATTTTATAACTATTTATACAATTTATAACTATCTAAATGATTATGTACCTATGTCTCTATAGATCCCCTGAAGAAGGCAATAAAACTTGTCGAAAGCTTGGGCGTTGATATAATAACATTGTATGTTTGAAGACCACAACTCGAATCCCAATCAACATCGTATGAAGGCTGGTTGATCGCACAACAAACATTTTCGACAGAGGTTGAGGGACAAAATAGAAGCAGACCAATGTATGTCCCGTGTTTATTGAAATTGGTGTGAAGTATTTACTCTTAAGTTGGTAATAGCGTTTTATTAGGGTATCGTTCTCCTCCAAACGTTCATTATCATCAACATTTACTAAATACTCAAAAAGGATTAGCGCATACCTTGGGAGCTGTTATGTTTACTGATGAGTCGCGTTTCTGTCTGTGACTTTCAGTTTCTTCTGCAACTATACAGACAGAAACACGACTCATCAGTAAACATAACAACATTCCAATTCGTGTTCTCTTCTAGGTGCTCGTTGCCCCATATTCTCCTCAGTTGATGGTGGCGGGCGATGTGAGGCCATCTTTCCAGAAACGATTACGAATCGTTTGTGTTGTAAAGGATTTGCCAAAACAACTTGTATCTCATTTAGAATCTGGCGGACACAATGGAAAGGGTTCCTTCTTCCAGCAATGACAGTTTCTGTTCTTCCTTAGCGTCGTAATGCACTTAGGTCCACTAGCAGGCCTACTATTGGCACTTCCAGTCGCTCAGCTAAAGGCCGGAGGACCACTCCCTGAGAAACGCCAGCTACCTCTGCTGAATCCATTTCCCGGTTACCTCGATGACTCATTCTCACAATAATATCGCGAACTTCAGGTTCAAAGTGATGTCTTTCCATGGTTACAGAGAATACAACTGGATTAAACTAGAGAAAAGACAAGAAAAGGTGTTTATTTACAAATTACGTAATCTTTACTATTCATAACTAAATCCGTTATTAAAAATGTGGATTAACCATTTTTTTTGGTATTTTCGGTTTCGGTTGATTTAATTAAAATTTATAGAATAAGAGTAAATTACAAATATCCCTATTCATTTTTGCGCAGTTTATTTTGCTGTATATAAAGTTTCGTGATCCTACCAATTACTCTAATTTCGTGCATGGCTGCGAACTAACCGGTCGAATTAACTGTTTTGGCCGCACGCCCAGTTTTGCCTTGTGTCTGTGCCCTTTGATACAATTTGCATGTTATCTACATCTCTTGGATAGATTTCCCCCGAGGCCGACTGATGCATGGATCGATTACCGGACGAGAGGTGTTATTAGTTTAATGATCTGCCATCTTAGCTTACTTTGAGGAGATTCTCCTCTTTATAATCGGCTTTATTTCCATCCTCTTCGCAGTCGTTCTTTAATAATTTATTCAACGCATGCCGCAAACGAACGGAAGCCGGATAGGATCCAATTCGTGCAAACAGCGTTTACCATCATTAAATAATATTGTCGGGATTTGCACAGGACTAAACGTGGTTCGTGTTGTTCTACATTCATTGTGTAACCTAAATTTCAATAGGTTGAATAAAGTACCATTAACAATCTGATGGATAATACATCATTATTATGTGGCATCGTAATTACGAAATATGAAGATATGTGTTCAAAAATATCTCTCTAAACTATTACTTTAACCTTTAATGTAGGTAAGAACACAAGGGAATTATATTTTTGTTAAATGTGATTATGGTGTAGGTTTTTACGAATTAAGCCAATAAATAATGGGAGAAAAAGCAAATGAAATCTATCATTAAAAATTTGCTTATAATTTCTTTAAGAAAATATATATTTATAACTCATAAGAATAAAAACGAACTATTTGTTTATTTTCTACAAGAACTAAAGAGGTCGCACCAGTAGAAAACAATGGTATATAAAAAAGAAAACAAATTCCATGTATTTATTTTTATATATTTTTCCATTTATATATTTTTTATTTTTCTCTACATTTCATCACCAGCATTAAGCCGTTACAATTTCTACTCGTGGTGAAAACGACTTTCCTTTATCTCTCGTATGTCACCTTTTTTAATTGAATGAAAATGAATTGAAAACACAATAAAATGGTTTTTCTTCTAATTGAAATTTCAATTAAAATAAAACCATGTATTACACTAACAGATTCATGATTTTGTATTATAGTACGTTTAGGTTGACTTAGACAGTGATTGTAGTTTTTTAAATAATTAAGATCTTTGACAATATTTCGGTATTTTCGAGGGTAGCCATTTTATCATTTTCTCATTTATCGTACTCCTCGAAAACGTAAACACCAAAAACAAAATTTGAATTAAGCTGTGAGAAAACAGGCACCACACATGACAATCCTATTTCAAACAATAAAAATACTTTTTTATGTATGCATATACAAAGTTTTCTGAAACGTCGACAAAAGTGTATATTTTATTGAATTGATTGGCCTCTGAAACAAATTCTGTCTTCTGTTGGCTCGCTCTGGGGACAAAAAGTCGATATGTAGGCAGACGAGATCGAATAGGGTTGAAAAAGAGTAGAGATGCGAAAATGAAAATACTATGAACCACAGTATTCTGGGGCATAAGAGCTCGATAATATCGATTGGTCTTTGGCAGAAGGCCTGTCTCCCGTAAAAATGGAGAAGGACAAGCCACATCTTAAGGTCGTCAAAATACTGCAGAGAGTGGGACCAAACAAGACCAGGGAAAAGACAAGAAAAACGATTCATCGAAATACTCGGATATCGTCAAGATACTCAAACTGAGGAGCTGCAAGCGAGAGCGGAGGTATTCGAAAACAGCACATCTATCCACAAGGAGTGCCGCACGCTGACTGACGATACACCTCAGCACCTGTTTACAGCGTTACAGGAGCAGCACAGCGGCCAGTATAGTCATCAAAGGCATTGGCTACAAGAGAGGATCGGGAACCATAATTAGTCATTAATGGCATTGTGTGCGATGTTCCGGAAGGAGCTTTTGAAAGAACAAAAAATGTGGGAGTATTTCGGGTCTTAGAATTGCGACAGACTCAGTGTGATCAGTGGCCTGCCCATGAAGATATGAACCTCGAAGTGTGTAATAATACAAACGATCAGGTCGGACAACGTGACCAAGCGTACCTGGTAAACCCACTGCACAACCCTTTAGGTGCTTCTAGTGTTGCCAGATGTTGAAGGTTACACAATTTTCCATTTCGGGGGGACCCCTGCGAGGTGTGGCTTATCAATTGGTCCGTGTTTGTCAAGCGGCAAAACAAATAGACATATCAAGCCTCGAAGTAATATCGAAATATCCCTGGAGGAGAAGGATGAACCTGTGAAAATCCTTATCTTTAAAACTTTGCATTGTAAACCTTCAGTGGACTCCTGTATTGTATGTTTAGAAAAAAGCATAAACTTATTTTTCTAAATGGAAAATGCGAAGGATAAAAACGAAAACACGATAATTTTACATTCCTGTTTCCGAAATTGAGTAAGTTGGGTAAAAGACAAAAACCTAACTAACTTAATATAAACATGATCGTACTGTACAAGATTTATTTCTAAAAATATAGTTTTTAGTATGTATTTTTATTTGTGTAATGCAAATCAATAATTATATTCTTATATTAATCACTTTACTTTATTTTAGATTGTTTGGTGCATAAGTGATCAATATTTTTCATCACAATCGTACACAAAGAATAAGGTTTTGCGTATGTTCAATTGTAACATTTAAAATCACGAATTTATTTACAGGAGAAGTATTGTTTTTCTATTTTTGTTACGAAACGGGGATTTCTTTTAGGTGGTGCAGGGAGAGGCACAAGGGGTGCATTTTCATGGATGAGAAAACAAACATACCCTGTTATCTCAAGAAATGGTAATTCAGAAGGCAAATAGAAAAAAAATCAAGCTGAATAAAGCATTAGCATTGTAAAACTTCGGGCGGGGAAGGTCTGTACACCCCCAGTAGGTTTGTTTCTCTTTGCTAAGGATGTGTGCATAAATAATGAATTGTAAGAATAAGGCAAAAAGTTTTTATTTGTTACTAAACACCAGGGAATAATCCCGTTAATTGAAAGTGTTTTAAGAAAATTAATGAGGAAGATGAGCACGTCACGCAAACCTTTACATTCTTCCGGCTGCCGTATAAATCTCGATTTAAAAAAAATAACAGTGCCACCAATTAAATCGGAACCAAAGTGATTTCCAAATAATTATTTTTCCCACGAATAGCTCCCGGCGCACGCCAAGATAATTAAATTAACATAAATGATAATTAGGGAGTGGCACGCCTTATCAACATCGAACCGTTCCGAGGTAATTTTATTTCATTGCGTTAATTATTTTTTCCTATGGTATAGTTAATTACAAATCTTACATCTTAAAGAGACATTTTATATTCACAGCGAATGCTTGTTCAATATAAAAATGTTAACATTGCAATCAATAACTTTATAGAATTATGTGTTTAATAAATAAGGTTTGGAAATGTTATATAATATTAATATTTATTTAAACATATACTGCGAATTTCATTTTTTAATAAATAATTGTCAATAAACCCAAATAAATCTATCGCGGATTTATACAGTAGATGAATTTGAACCACCATTCTCTGAGGAAGTGAACGATCTAGGCGCCATTTTTAAACAAACACATTCTTGCAGGCCAGCAACTAAATGAAATCACACATCCATAGATATGAACGAATTTGTGGAAAACATAAGGCTAAATTTAAATTATGGTTGGTAGAAAAATGTAAGGTGAAGATGCTCACAGTCATTGGCAATGTGTCTGGTCTGTACAGGTCGTCAAAATAATTTGAAATCGTCAATTAAAAATTTAGTAATGTCAATTTGTATNTATATAAGTTTGTTAGAGAACGACCTACACTGATGACCTGGATGTTCTCCTGAATCTATCACGACTTCATTCATAGATGGAGAGACCACAGCCATAGTGCACAGGCTATTGCAGGGACAGCCTAAGCGCATAAATTGATGAACTTGGGGATGAATTCGGGCTCATATGTTTCTGGAAATGCTTATCAACGCTTGGTACCAAAATACAGATTTTATAAGAAACTTTTAAATCAATTCACGATATAGTGCAGTATTGTATTTGCAGTATATATCTAAGGAGTACAATATCTGATATCCAGATGACTCTAGACTTGAAATAAACCAAAGACTAAAATTCATATAAGCCTTGGGACACTAAGCCACTGTACTAATGGAAAGAGAGATATTGAACAATGTGCCAGGGATATTATGAACAAAACTGTAACCATCTATTCTGAGAGTAAGGTGGCACTAAAGGCAACTACATCATTGATAGTAAAGTCCCGCGCCGGTTCGGATTGCAACAATGCTCTGTTAGAGATTGAAGAAAACAACCCAATTTCCCTTGTTTGGTACCAGGGCATTGGGGCAACAAGGGGGACCATAAATTCGTTAAGGAAAGTTCGATCAGGACACCGATCGGCTCTGAACCCCTTTGTAAAAACCAAATTGATATTCACCAAAGCAAAAAAACGTAGATCAGACAACGGATTAACAATAAATAAGTTCAATAGAATCGTATTCCCGTGGCATGCAAAAATATTCATCATAGAACCATCACAGAAACTAACGGCGGAATATTAAACTTAAGACATGTAGGACTAGAATAATACAAGAACATCTCTCTTGAAGTTCAGAACTGTCAGAGCTGCATCAAAAACTCTGAGTAAGATACTGCCATGAAGATGAAGAAATAGTGGAACGTGTCCTTTGTTTGTGCGAAGGCTAAGACGGAGATTCTTACTGTTGAGAAAAGAAAAGCCTAGTCTGACAGATACACAGACTTTCTTAACAAACCTTTCGGATGTACTAAAAACCTTAAAACGTACCGAAGTGCTGTATACAATGAGGCCGATGGCACAACAGTCCGACCATATTGGACGCGGTCTGGAAGGTAGTAAAGAAGCCGAAATTATAAATAAATGGTACCAATTATTCATATTATATTTCTTAGTCTATCTTTTTGTCAACTATGTAAATGGAACAAATTGAAGTGCACTTTTGATGCTTAACGCTAGAGAATCTAGGTACAAAGAAAACTTTCAGATCAAATATATTATTATAAGTATTGTTTTATTTTTTTATAAAATATGATTTTAACAGTTTAGGTTATATTTTAACAGTAGGGCAAACATTAAATGTAGTAGGTGCTAATATTTTTACTGTATTACGTGCTAAGAATTGCCTAAAACAAGGCCAACAGCAAAAATTAAAATATTTCAATGTTTCTTTATATAGCTTTGATTTTAGAATAAATGATTTTATATATGTATATGATATTTTTTTTTAGCATGTTCATAGTTTCTTAATAAACTCCATTATTGTTGTTTAGCTAGTTCTCTATGAAAATGTAATTTTTATTCGTGTATTAAGTTTTATAAATTTATAGACGACAATTTCTAAATAGAAAAAATAAAAATTTATTTGAAATTTAAGTAACGTTGTAAAGCTTAGATAAATACAAGAAAGTTTAATAATAATGGTCAACTGTTTTATTATTGTATTTCTTATATCTTCCATTATTATCTCAATTATTGAAATCAAACTTTAAACTGTATTAGGGCTCTACCGGCTATCCGTTATCCACACATGTACCTGTGCGTATAGCATAACGATTTTTTCTAGTCCTGATGAAGGCGATATATTCTGCCGAAAGCTCGACAAGAAAATAAATGTTGTTTCTGTCTTCCTGGCCTCATCCCCAATCTACCTTTAAACTGTATAATCAAACAATAAATAATTATCCTATTTACATCTATCATTCGTGTCAACTATCGGGTTGTCCGGAAAATAATGCAGGATTTTAAGTTTTCATTAAAAAAAATCTATATAAAATATTCTGTTTACGTTTACAGGATTACTCATTTGTATGAATGTCANCGTTGGGAGAAATGTATTGAGAGTATGGGAAATTATTTTGATTAAAGAACATTGCTTTAAAGTAACTAGTTTCTTTTTTTTTTGTTTAATACCAAAATCCTGCATTATTTTCCGGACAACCCAATAATAATAATTTTGATCTCATTGAAGTTAACGATCGTAAATGCCACAATAAATCATATCTCGAGAAATTTATCAGTCTTAATTAATTAAGTGGACTTTTGACTTCTGACTCATCTAAATGCCTATCGGGTCAGAATCAGAAAGCTGAAAGCGACGTGCACGTCATTTACAGCATAGGCTTTAAGTGGATGGAAAAGTTTGCTTCTGGCTCTTCGCGCCCTCCCTGCTTTCCCTGCTCTCTGTTCAGGTTTCATTGAACTACCACAAAACTCTTCCAACTCCACTTCCAACCCTTTCGCTGACATCTGACTGATCCTACATTTATACATATTTGGAGAAATACGTCCCTGATTAGCATAAATTTTATATCCTATATAGCATTATGATAATTTTTAAGATATTATTTCCGCTCAATGTGCATATCATCAGTCAATTAAATAAAATCAAAAGCATGGAATAGTTGTACATTTCGACTTTACACAATATAGAAAAAAATATTTTCATTGGTATTCACTATTCTAACCATTATATAGTACGGACTGAGATAATTAACAAGAATGTCCTATTTATGTCCCACTTTCATAACCGCATAAGACATTAAAGGTATAAACTATTTTTTTAATCAACTAAAACAACATCAGTTTAGATTTTACCATTGGGCATTTAATTAAGGTAATCAAGCTTACAAAGCCAGTGGTCGGACGGGAGAGCTTAAGCTCTAATTATCTTTAAACCCATCTACATGCCTGGCGTTCGCAAATTGAGTGCTTTAATTAAAAAGGTAAACAACATAAATATGGCAATAACCTCTGACCATTGCAACGAGACCGAATAGAAAATGAAATAATAAAATTCAACGATATGGGGTTAAATTGAAATGCTTGACTACATATTAAAACGTAACGTCACCATACTTGTACGAGTTGGGACACGTTTTTTCCATTTATTAGTACAAAATTCATTTTTAGATTTTAATTTAAACTACTCGCATTGCTTTAAATATGAAAATAGTACAAATAAAATTGTAAATTTTTAAAATTAAGCATAGATGTCACGTAAGTTAAGTATATATGTACTGAACCAATGAAGTTTCATCAAGTGATTTTTTGAATTTCTTAGAGATTAACACTTGAAAAGAACTACGGTTTTATTTTGTTGGTTCGGATAACTATAGATACTATAAATACAATTTACCAAAAATCATACGGGCAATCCCCAAACATTTTGGGATTCCGTAATTTGCCTAACGAAACGGAATTTGACGTTAGAAATAGGGACTGACTATTGGATCTCGGAAACATCCCTGGGCATAAAGAGTTAAACTAGTGTGCAGATGGTTCTAAATGCAGTGAAGGTACAGAGGTAGGGATAATTTGGAAAAGACCAAAACATGCGGAATCAAATTTGTTATGGTAGGTCATCCATGTTTTGATGCTTACCTCATAGAAAATGTTAAAAGAGGTGCATACCGGCAAAACGTCCTCATACGATCAGACAGCCAAGCATCCCGAAAATAATTAACACGTACAAAAGGCCTCATCAAAATTGTCAGTGAATTCATCCAAAATCTCCAAAACATCGGCAACATGACAATCTAGCAATATCGTAGGTGCCACGGGACAAAATACTTTTGTGCAATGAGCTAGCGCACAAACAGTAAGAGGATTTGCAAGAGCATATAATAGCACAAACTTATACATGGTAAATAAGACGACACATGAAATTGGTGAACTCCAGCGGTCTCAGAAACAGTAAACCTTTGAGTAAAGAACCCTTACCGCAATAGGCAATTACATTGAAACGGTTCAGATAAAAAGCTTAAAAGGAAGTGTTTGCTCTATACACGGGTCACTGGCACCTGTGAAATCACCTACACAACATGCTATATTCAATGATGTTCCTAGTTATAGGTTATGCACCAAACACCCATATCATCTTTGAATGCGAATTTACCTAGCTTACAAAAAAGACCCAGAAAAAAAATTACAGCAATGACAATAATTTATTAGTTTTCCATCGAGCCATTTGAGCTGAGGTAAGACAATTGGAATTTGGACATTCTTCCAAAAGGCTGTAGTGCTTTGGAACATAAATGCCACATTTCCTATTCTCGATATTCGTTATCATCATCATCTCAACTGTAGGCCAAACTGTCTTGCATATCCTCTGGCCAGTTGGTCTGCCTTTTCATTACTCAGAATTCCTTTGTCTATTGGCATTTAAAATATCATCTCATTCACTAACTATTTATATCCGAGTGCTTGAGTAGCTGTTTGGCTACCTGACCTTATGAGAATTTTTTCTCAGTATGACCGTTTTTAATAGAAATGATAAATGATGGAGTGAGTGTGGTGTTCAATCCTTTTTAAAAAGATAGTTCCTAGTCACAGTAAGTTGTTTGATCCTTTGGTAATTCATGTCGAGAGACGTGGTTGTAGAAGTCCTTCAAACTGATGATGAGCTAAAAGTCTCGAAATCCGGATCGTTGCAAAGCAACTTACTGTGAGTAGGAACTATCTTTTTAAAAAGGATTGACCTTTTTAAGGTTTTCTAAAACACAAGCATTGATAGCATGTATTTCAGCTTTAAAGTTCGAGGTGTGTTTGCTAATGAGTTTGATTCAGGACAATTAAAATTCGACGTAATGCGAGAGAAGGGTAACAACAGATATTATAAATTTATTCAATACAATCAATAATGAAACCTTTTTTCTGAAGTATGAAGGTCGATTACATTAGATTATTTGCCAATTAAAAATGTGTTGAGAAGAGGAATATTTTATATTTTTATTTAGACGAGGTAATTGCATATAGTTCGTTACCTATCGTTTCAAAGCTATGAAATAAAGTATTATTTTCGTGTTGGTAGGTAATAAATTACGACATATTTATTGTTTATTTTATTATTGATAAAACTCCGATAAGAATATGTTTTAATACTGTGGATCAAGGATCTTATAAATTAGAGAGTAGTTGACCTTGCTACAAAGGGCTCTGAATTATGTTTATTGGCCCCCTAGCTTGCAACAGCACATTATTATTTGACTTGAGGAAATGATTGAATGCGAGTTCAAACTGCAGTGAAAGATTAGAATCTCGCTAGGGGAAAAAAACTAATAGAAAAATTAGTCAATAAAATAATTGAAAATACACCGTGGGTTTCCTTTTTAGAGTATTGTTTTTTTTTCTTCTTGAACAGTTTGCGACACAGCCAGCACTTCTATGATGATAATATTCGTAAATTAAAAATCCTCTAAATATTTCTTTTTAAATAAAACCCCAGGGTGCAGTTGTGAAAAAAGTCGGCCTAATAAATTGCTGCAGAATTAGTATTCAAAATGTACCTTGTTTTTATGTGCGTTGTTTAAATTATAACAAGGCTATTACCTCCCTTCTAAAGAAAGATATGTCCCTAGGGCCGAAATAAAAGTCTAAAACATGAAACACATCCGGAAATGTAAAATTCCTCGCTCCGTGAGTAAATTGTAAACATTAATGTTGGCAAAAGGAAAACTAATTTGTATTGAAATGTTAAGTTAGAAAATATAAAACAATTTTTTTTCTTTCACAAGATCTATTTTATTAAATCATAAAGCAAAAAATTAAAATCACAATAACTACATTGTGACCACCTTGCCTAAATATTGAACTAAACAAAAATATTAGTCAAAGTAACGACTACTTAAGAATAAGAAAATACAATAAATCTGATTACACCAAAATAAAGAACGCAAGAAATTAAAAATCGAACAATTATTTATACTAATTATCCAATTTTCATTTAATAATTAAACACCGTCTATTTAAGGGTATGAACCCAAGGGGCAATCATTTAACACACAAGATGCATAGGCTTAACTATTGTTTCGACCATAATTACTTCATAATTTTATCCAGGAGGTTTGTAGCATTTCATTTGAATATGAAATAAGATAAGAAGTGAACTTTACGATAATTAAAATAATCGCACGGTATAAACTTAAAGCATGCATAAACTACAAAAATGACTTTGCCTTTGAAATAGCGATGGAGTTTCCCCCCCCCTCAATCGCGATTAAGAGAGGGAGTATGTAATTATCAAAGATAAGCTATATCCGTGTGACACATGACCATCTGCTCAAAGTTCCCTCAGTTGGAGTTTAAGATATATTTTTCTCGAATTCCTGTTTTTTCTGTCCAGTCAAAATTGTAGGATTCATTTGTAAATAAATATTATATAAACGCCAAACCTGAAAATCCCTGTTGTCCAGTTTCAAGTAAATTTTGTTCCTACCTTTTTTTTTTAATCCTGCCAATCAATATTTTTAGTTTTGTTTTTTGGTATATTATTTCTATGGGCAGTTGTCGGTTTGATATAATTGTAGAAATAGTATAATATATATTAAAAAATCATTAAAAAGGACTAAGAAAATATTTTAAAGAAATAAAATAATAACAAACCTAAACTTTTTTTGGCTAAATAAGGAAAATATAAACAGAAAACTTTATTTATTATAATTTACTATAATAAAAATTGATTGTGTAGAACGTAATGAGATTTATACATTTAGGGTGTGTTGCACGGTTAAAGCAGGGTACATTGGAACCTCCTTCAAAATTTGCACTAGGTTCAGACAAGGGAGAATTGTACGGTTATACATTGGTAGTGATCGTGTTTATTCATTGGTGGTGTGGTTGCTGTACCAATTTCCGTACACTTTTTAGTATTTAGTATTTTTGTGCTTGTACTTATTTTACTTTCGACGAATATGTCGTACAGATTTTTAGTGACATTCTGATGAAGCCATCATTATCCCATTCATGAAAATGGTCTTGTCTAGTTCTAAAAACCGTTTTGCCACGGGTTGCCAAGCAATACTACGTAGCGTCTTTGGCATATTTTTTTTTTACAATTTATGATAGCTCTAATGAAAATTTTTGTGAAAACATGGAATTTTATCATAAGCATTACTTCCGTCGGAATCAACTGTTTGTATGATATATAAAAGAAATACATATTGGAAGGAAAAATGATTAATTAATATCTTTAGCACAAAGTTCATGATTTTATGAACCTCTCAGCGTAATGATGACACTGCTGCACATGCGATATAAAATGCGTTCGGTTCTATCGCAAAAAATACAAATGGATTAGAAAGACGATTAAAACGATTATAGAATAGAACCATGTATAAGAAAATACAATTGTTTCCAAATCATAAGTTGAAACTTGTGAACAAAAACATCAAAAGTTGAATCGCGGGAACACGCCTTTAAAAACATACATATTATATTATTATAAATTGGACGTCGTTCACCTCTGAACTCCTTTCAACTCATGCTCGACGGCCGTTCAAAGTTGAACCAAGACCATCGTTTGGACCCGCTTCAAGACAAATTGAAAAACACTCAAGTTTTGAATTGAACTCGGTTCAGTACTGAACTGAATCTAAATCAGCTTGGTTTAACCAGCGGGGCTGTAATTTAAATGTCAAATAAAATTAAATAAAAACAACATCAAGGCAAATGGCGCGAAAATGGAAGTTATTACCCAGACTTTAATTCAGGGTTTGTTTCAGGCGAAGTTAGAACGGGTGAAAAAAGTTTTCAATGAGCGTTGAGCCGGCTAAAAGTAGAAAATTAATTAAAGAAAAAAAAGGATTAAGCAAGAAGTGGAAAAAGGGCGCGATTCGGATTAGGTGAGCTAGGGCTGTCCACCGTAGTTTAGCCACATTTGTAATTAATCATCATTCATTAAAAGTAAGATGGGGGAAAACTTTATTTTAATAAGGCCTCCTGCCGATTCGTAGGGTTCAATTTAAATAAGCTTAAAATTGCTTGGGGATCCTTCCTTCGTCTTCGAAAATGAATTACGTGCCTGGCAGTCCTAACAGCTTATATTCTGGAAAAAATATATATTAAATCTCAATTATGAAGGAAATTTAAGCCCATGCGAAAGAAAGTAGAAAATTTTCAAATTAGCAAGCAGAATCGTTTTTAATGTTAAGATCCATTTAATGGACCACCATATCATAATGATTGTTATTATGAGGAAAAAATATTTTTGTACGATTTTAAAGGAATTAGTTCTAATAAAAGTATTTGAATTTATTTAAATTGAATTAAAAATACATCGTATATGGGTTAATTGTTAATTAAACAAGTGAAATTTATATGTACTTTTTCTATTTGGAACTATTCAGGGTATCAGCTTACTAATGTATCCTACTTTCGCACACCTAGTTTCAGTGGTCTGTGAGAGTTCGAAGGAAGAATAAGAATATATAAATTATTTATTAATGTGTTAGGGTGAGGATGTAAAGGAGGAGTTGTTGGAAACAAGGTGAAGCTATGACAGAACTAAGATTAATTCACTTAGGAGAGAGGATAGCTTATCATCGATAAATATAAAGTTACAAAACAAACACATTGCGACGAAGGAGAATGTCAGCAGTGTAAATTTATTGGGTTGTCCGGAAAATAATGCAGGATTTTGGTATTAAACAAAAAAAAAGAAACTAGTTACTTTAAAGCAATGTTCTTTAATCAAAATAATTTCCCATACTCTCAATACATTTCTCCCAACGTGTTGGTAACTTATTAATTCCGTCTGAGTAGAATTCAGAATTTTTAGAATTGATAAAGTCAATAAATGCATTTTCCAGTTCCGTTTGATTTTTGAATATTATGTGTTGTAAGTAGTGGTCCAGGTGTCTAAAAAAATGGTAGTCAGTAGGCGAGAGGTCCGGAGAGTAGGGTGGGTGAGGCAAAGTTTCATAGCCAAGCTCCAATAATTTTTGTGACGTTACACGTGACACATGTGGTCGAGCGTTGTCATGCAACAAAATGGGCCCTTTCCGATTGACCAAAGAGGGCTTCATTACTGCCAATTTCTGATGCATGGTATTAATTTGGTTACAGTATGATTCAGCATTGATGGTTTCGCCAGGATTTAAGAAGCTGTAGTGTATTAAACCAAATGAAGCCCACCATACCGTAACCATTACCTTTTTTTGATGAGTTGGGGGCTTTGGAAAATGTATTGGAGCTTCTCCTTTGTCGAGCCACTGTCCAGAACGTCTAGTGTTATCGTAGAGAATCCACTTTTCGTCACATGTAACAATTCTGGCCAGAAATGGGTCATTTTTGTTTCGACAAAGAAGTGATGCACAAACATCAAAGCGCTGATTTTTTTGGCGATCGTTTAATGAGTGTGGAACCCAATTTTCGAGTTTTTTCACTTTTCCAATCGCCTTGAGGTGGTCAGCGACGGTCGTTTTACTGACTTTGAGTTGCTCTGCAAGTTCTCGAACAGTTGTTTTGGGGTTTTCTTCCACCACTGATCGCAGAACATCATCATTAAGAGAGGAAGGCCTTCCACGACCTTCTTCATCTTCAAGGCTGAAATCTCCCTCCCGAAATTTTTTAAACCACCTTTGCACAGTGCACTCATTAACACAACCCTCGCCCCAGACTTGGTTAATGTTTCTAGCCGTTTGGGCTCCGCTTCGGCCGAGTTTAAACTCGTAAAAGAAAATCGTACGAAATTCTCGCTTTGACATTATAAGGATGACTGAATTATTTCCAAGTAGCGGAATGCTACAGAGGTAAACAAACAATATCATTTGGAAGAGGATTAATAAGTGTTGACATTCATACAAATGAGTAATCCTGTAAACGTAAACAGAATATTTTATATAGATTTTTTTTAATGAAAACTTAAAATCCTGCATTATTTTCCGGACAACCCAATAGATGGTATAAAGGAGAGGTACCATGTTTACTTCAGAAACACCAGAGAAGATAGGCGGCTGTTGAAGAAAAATTTTGTTAATGTGATGATTGGTGATAAAGTATGAGATTGAATATATAGGTGGAAGAAAGTATTGCCTTAAGTTTCCACCGCAGGATCAACGCCATAATTTGGTCAAATGCTTGATGGTTGTCCAGTAAGGAATGGTAGCGATGGTACCTGCAACGCGATAAGATTGGTCTTGGACGGAGAGTTAACGTCGTTAATTGGTAATTCGGTAATACTAATGGTGAGGATTAAGATTTAAGGCTGTTAATATGATTTGCAATTTGATAAGCTTTTCGAGCAATTTTTCAAGGGAACAGGATGATGAGATTGGTAGGAAGTTGGTTTATTTGGGTTTTCGGATCACATGATTACCATATGGTTCTAGTCTCTCCTCAATCCCAATGTCCTAAATAACAAGTTGTCAACTCACCGTAATCCAATACATTAAAACGTGCAGATTTATATGCTCTATGCAGATAGAGACACATAACGATCAAACGTTTACGGAAAAGTCTTTCTAAATTAACGTTAACTATAAAGAAGATACTTTAAACAGCACTACTTCCACCGATGTAAACTTTTGAACTCAAATTCTACTGGCTAGCTATGAACTCCAACCTCGGTCACATTCACTCATTCGTGTAGTAGGCCATAGACCTGGCCAAATCCCGACACCTTGAATTTATTATAAATTATCTCTCCAACCTAATCCGATCTACTAAGACCTGCAGGTCCTTACAGAGACACAAGTTGATCCACTAAACTGGGTTTCTAAATTATCGTTACATAACTAAAGAGATTTATATAGCATTAATTGCACCCATATGAACTTATGAACTAAAACTGTACTGGATAGCTATGAACTCCAACCTCGGTCGCATTCAGTAATTCGTGTACTAGGTCCCAGACCTTGCTAAATAGCGATGAGTTAAATTTCATTACAAAATTACTTCCCCACCCTAATATTATTTACGTTATAACATACTCTTAAGATAGCTTAACTGGCAACCCTACGATTATCTGGCCTGCTAGCAATGATAGCCCAAGTATGACCGTCACGAATTGAACCCGCCACATTACAATTCTAGTGATGATCAAAGGTCAAACCACGCAGGCAATGTAATTTCTTGCAGCGCATTTTTTTCATATATATTGTATATATTTTTATATATTTATTCTTATATATTTATTCTTATATATTACGCAGGTACAAACCTACACTTTAAAAAAAGGCAAGAGAAAAACATAACATCACTTAGCCCTCTTTTGGTCACAATAATAAAACTATTCATTATAGTTTTTTACTTGTCGATTTAGCCATAAAAGAACTTTCACAAAGTATCCATTATTCGAAAATATCGGTATGGACCATTGAATACGTCAACAATTTCTGTCACCCTTTTCCAAGCTGAATGGTAACAATCGAACAGAATCCGGAGCCGGATGAGGAGCATGAGAAGGAGTGCAGTTTTAATAGTTCAAACTGTTCGACAATGAGTCCTTTTAAAACCGGCACAACGGAGGGCGGGTGCCTTTATTCAGTTGCAACGATTGTCCCACCGTCGCAGCCCTGAGGGTGGCATTTGTTCCCCCATGTTACGGGGCGTTGCGCCATTCGTAAGTAGGCTTACGGTTTTTAAGGTCGCACGGCACCACATCCCCATCAATCATGTATTATTAGTATTTTCGTTTGTGGACAACCGCCTCTGGTGAACGCCTCTGGTGAATTCGGCTATCTCGAGGATTAAAACCCTGGGAATAGAACAGTCTGCCTTTATTATCTTAATCTCTCACTCACCCACGTCCGGTGATATATTAATTTATGTACAGAGCATTGATAACCATTGAGCGTTTTTTCATTTCTCATTAAATAACCCTAACTTATCTCTACTTAACACGAAAGTTAATTAATTTTTACATTTTCACAGTTGCAAACAATAAAACAAATTTTATTTAAAAAGCTATAAAATATTATGGAATTATTTTATTATCTTCTACGACCATTTACAAAACAGACACGTACTTTTCTTATCCTATCTTTCAGAACGCTAATATATATATAAGTGGGAAGTTTATGGGCAGACAAACAGCTGAGGTCATAGCCGGCCCTCTGCGTGTTTTCCATCTTTTTCTTTTCTTTCGCGCATATTTTGTTTTAAACTGCAGCCATTTGAATGTCCCGATCTGGTTACTGACTCTCTGATTTCAGATATATACTACGTTGATATTCTAGAATGCTAGTCTCTCGTTTGTACCTCAGGTTGTCAAATACAGAATAAAAACAAAACATACAATACATATATGTACATCACCACAAAGATAGATGTCTGGTCACATTCATTCCCCAGAGTACTCGATATTCCTCGGGGCGGGGTTGAACCCACTACATTCGCGCTAATAACTCGCTTTTACTCACCAGACGTCATACGCTCACCAGAGTACTTGATATTCCTCGGGGCAGAGTGCTAATAATTAATAATTTCGTGATGTTTTGTCATTTAATGAAATAACTTCTTTACAAATATTCAAATTTAATAAAAATAATAAATTTAAATGAGAAGAAACATGTAATCATTTCATAGATTATTTACTAGATTTTTATAAAAAAGAACATAAAAAAACTGATAAGGGATTTTGTACAAGATAACTGTTAAATTACATATTATTATACACCGTCCATCAAAAAAACAGACTACCTGGTTTTTGCATGAAAAAACGGTCAACATTGGAATGCATATTACGTCACTGACCAGTGCTAGGATTCCTGTTTTAGAAACCTTTACGCTGAACAAGTTGGCTTTTCTGATGTTGTTCTAGCTTCAGTCATTCTTCAAAAATTCGGGAACATGTTAATTTTTGCAGTCTTTACGAATACTTGAAATCGAGCTGTGGACCCTGGAAATCGTTGTGGAGCATGGCCCTATAACCATTCATAGGAAATTTTAATAAGCTTTCAATTAGTAAACTTTTACTTTGCCCGATTTCTCAACCCTTTTCGAGTTATTCGAGATTTTTGGGGAAAAAACGTGATGTTTGCGTGCTCGTAGAAAAAAACCCTCTCTCCACCGTTTTTACCATACATAAACCTATTGTTTGAATATATTATTCGAAGCCTCCAATTTTAATTTTGAAATCTACGGTTTCAAGTACAATAAAGTGAAAGATTGAAGTTCTATAGAACCAGATCAACCATAACCTTCGGAAACAAAAATTCACCTTTTAAATCAACATTTACAAAAAAAGGCTTGATTATACGAATTTATTTATTGTAGTTAGATTGGTACATGCATTAAGCATCCTAAACATTTGAAAACAAGATCTGAAAAAAGAATCTAATGGTCCAATAATAACAATCGTAACATATTAAAAACTAAAAAAATTATTAACACACAAATTAACAAGTGCTCATCAATTACACCATTCAAAACACTATACCATCAAAAAGAATAGGGGTTGACTACAACAAAAGCCGACCAGCCAATAAAAAACTCATATTTAATCGAACAAACCATGGAACAAATTTATTTACCACATTAGGAACTAAAATATCAAACAAGACCAAGAATATAAGACAAACCATTGGGAAAGCCATTTCATTCGAATGTGGAGACAATTGCAACGGACATATAGAACGAATTTTAAAAACTAGATACAAAGAACAAATAAAATCGTTCGTGAATTTTCGGAGGAAACTGGATAAGTAAAATTTTGAAAAAAGAGATAAGTGCATATTCCAGTAAGTCTAGGCCTGATAGACTTTTTACGATTGATTAAGTCCACAGGCAAATCATTTCCTTTTAAACGCAATGTGCCTGTTTAGATTTCTTTAAACGTTTTGTTAACACTTCGATAATTATCCTTGTGTATTTGTAAATAAATAAAAAAGAGAAAGGAACATCGATCGCAAAGGACAATTAAGTTTAATCCGTTAGGATTAAACGGAACAATAAAACAAAAAGACCGAAGACACCAACAAACAAAGCTAATTCAAAAATAAGCATCTTCATCCCTCACGAAAAGGAGAAATTATATCATAAAATTCTTCTATAACCAACGTTGATTATGGCGAAATAACATACGCGCCTGTCCGAACAGTACAGCAAGGATAGGCAAACTTCAATGGGTGGTAACAACTCAATTACAGATTAATCTCCCAGTAGACCACCAAGGGCACACTCACATAAATGATTTAGTTGTATTTGCAATAATTAAATAAAAAATAATAGGTTATGGCAGAAATGCCAAAACGTAGCCGTCAAAAGTAAAGAGCCTACTGTAAACTATTCCAAGTAAGCAAAAAAACTAATAACAATATGTTTGAATATGATTTGAAAATATCTTAATAACTCTGTGTAACGTCAGTTTTAAATCTTTAAAGTTTTTGCAAAATGTAAAACAGTAAAACCGAAAAGTAGGCTTTGCAAAATATATGTCACGTTATAAAAAACGAAATTTTGTTTTGTTAAAATTATTTTTGAAAACTAAACCGATTTTAAAATAAGAAAATATAAAATACCTATTCAAGAATGCCTAAATATTTGTATAAAGTTAGAAGGTTTTTTGGCAATTACTGCATCTACTGCTTCTACTACTACTATGTCTACTAATACATTCTACATTCATCTACCAATTTTTAATCTGGAAATGTGCGCAGCACATAAGAAAGCGTTTCTTATCATTCAACACCATCTGAGGTTGATATTTCTTATTTTTACAGATACATTATTCTACTGTAGAATACATTTTGAAAAAATTCAGAAACGTCATATTTGTAAGGTCCTGTGATATAATCTATTCACAATTATTGTCGAACATAATGTTAGGTTTAATGTATATCGAAAATTTGAATAAAAACATAAAATATACATATGTTATGCATGTAAAATTATTCGAGTCATCTAAACCTTAATCGTAGAACATAAATTATTTTATTAATAGTTAATTCATACGGTGTAATGGCATTCTTCAATCGGAAAATAACCGTTGATCATACTGTAATTGATTTTTTATCTTTCGGGGTACAAAACATTGCTCGTGGGGTCTGCTGTAATCGTTAATAAAAACCTATCGATCTTTATACATTAACTTTTTCCCTTCCCCCAGAAGGGAAAAAATATGGAGATTAAATTTGTAGGCCTGGGAAAATAAACTATTTATTTCGTTAAGTCCTCCGCTACTTTTTTTGCCTCATTCAGAAAGGGATTATTGGCTCTTTGTGAGAAATATCGGATTAGTCATGGGCCAAAGGGCGTAGAAATTGTTTCTCTTGGAGACCTTGGGGCCAAAGGGTCCTTATGGGCTTCCATTTGTCCGGGATTTGAACCACAGCTGGGGCCTGCCCATCAATCAATCCAAACCTCATAATGGACAGCTCGCTCTAGAAGAATTTGTCTCGTCAGGCTAGATCAATCAAATATATTCAGACCCAAATTTTACATTTGATTCTTGAAAATAAGATTTATAAGACAAAACAAAATAATAAATGGGTTTTACAGAATAAAACATACTTGTTTAATAATTTGTTGGAGTCGTGAGGAGCGGTCAAGAATGGTATAGTTTAGAAAAACACATTTTTCATTTTTTTGTCCACGTTTCGACCTTTCTTCGGGTCATCTTCAGGGCGTGGTTAAAATATAGATGCCACATTAATTACAGATTGATACCAAAAACCAATGAACACTGATCGCTACCTGAATTATACATCACACCACCCCCTACACAAAATATTAAACTCGGCTAAATGATTATTACACAGAATCTTATCTCTAAGTCATGAATCCTTTCACCTAAAAAATATTCAAACATACAAACAAATTTTACGTAACAACAACTTACCCTAAAAACATAATCAACAGAATCATAAACATTTATAACCCAGCACTACACAAAAGAACATCCTCCACAGTACACAACACATCATCAACCCAATCAGACAAAAGCAATCAAATATACATGTCCATTCCATTCGTCCACACATTGTCATACAAATTAAGTAAATTTATCTCCTCAGAACACAATAGCTTTTAAAAACCATTAAACAGTACATACACTGTTTTCCAAAGTCAAAGACTCAACACCAACAGCCTACAAATCCGATGTAATTTAAAAAATTAATTGTATGAACTATCCAGCAAGATATATTGCAATTACATCGCAATATCTAGAAAAACGGAAAAAACAACACATCTATGACAGTCAAACACCAAACCCAATCCCACAGCATTTGCCCAACACAACATTGAACAATGACACAACTTTGATTTCAACAAAATACAAATACTAAACACGGAAAAAACAAAGTAGATAGAAAGAACTTTCTAGAAATTGTTTACATTAACAGAGACATACACAGCATTAATTACAGAACAGATACGCAAATTCAGCCGTAGCTACGCCAACATCATACAGCAAATAAACTATTAAATCCTATTTTTATATTTCCCTTTCTTTCGTTATTGTCCTTAACAATTAACTTCCTTTTCAATATTGAATGCTGAATCACAAATCCAATTCAGAAAATCCCCATTCTCGTCTTCCTTTGAGTTAAACAAAACCGTTTATGATAAAAAAAAATCCCTGATTTACCGCGTCCCCCACCCTGTTACAATCATATGAAACAGCAAAATATAAATTCGTATTTACTAGTGTTATAGTATATTCGCACCACATCATGTGAGTATGAACTACTTGGTTTCAAAATATACATTTACATATGTTTTGTCATTTACTCAGGCTCTGAAGATGACCCGAATAAAGATCGAAACGTAGGCAGGAAAGTGATTTTCTTAACTACCTCATTCATGATGGCTCCTCACGACATCAACAAATTATGAAACAACAGGTCACTGAGAAACACACATTTATACTCGTTTAACTTGCATAAAGAACAGGCTTACAGCTTTCGTTTATTTTATTTTGACTTAATCCAACCTTTCTGCTTGAAAAGAGTTGGAAATGTAATGAAGTTGAAAGGGGGATAAGTGAGAGAGGGGTAATGACTTTTTGGTCACTGCCGGCCACTTAATCCGATTACAGGTTTTTCTATTTTGCCGGAGAGTTGCTTCCCTTGAGGGCTTCTCTGGATTATTAATTAAAAAGCAGACTGCTAGCACTTTACACGGGCTCTAATCCTGAGCTTGACGAGTGGATTTTGTCCAAATGCCTCTGTAGACTCCCACTTAAAAGAAAAAAGAAAAGATTCAGCTATTGTCAACATATAATGATGTAATTTCACAAATTCAAAGGAGATGGAAAATTATTTAAGATCGACATTTTTTCAAAATCCTTCACAAGTGCAATGACATGAATAAATGGGCCAAAAAAATTAGACCTACAAATTTTGCTAATAGAAATAGACCATATTCCTTATGTCAACATTGATGGAGCCATTCAGAGATACATTTAAATCTGAAGGCAGGAACTTGATAACAAGCTGAGTTGGAAAGAGGCGATAACATAGAAAAGACAAAATAAGGTTTAAGGGAACAATAACTATAATGATTATTTGAACACGGTTCCAATCGTACAATAAAAATAAAATACCAATTTAGAACAACTATTAACATTTTTCCTACCAAACTAAATAATACAGAACCTACCCAAACACTGTAAAAAATTCTATGTAACATGGTCAATGCATTTTGGTACGTAAGAAACAATGACTTTTATATAAGTTATTTGTTATTTAAGAAAGTTACAACTAAGACATTATCTTATTCTATAACAATAATTTGAAACTATTTCAATCACTTAAAAAAAATTGTTCTATCTAAAAAGAAATACCGTATCATCAACAAAACGAAAGGACAATCTAGCAGGTTTTAATTAAAAAATATCATTGACATACTACAAAATAATCAATAATCATAGAATGGGACGTCGGTGGCCGGAACGGTTTAGGCGTTGACACGGCACTGTAAGGTAAAGGTCCCGGGTTCGAATCCAGCGCTTCGCATTCTTTACTTACAAATGGGCTTTTTTTCAAAAACACCGGCTCCCCGAGGGATGATATAACCTCTGCTATTGCGAACGCTCGTAAAAAAATAATTATTATAGCACCGTTCCATGAGAAACACCATCTAACTTGAACCTGATCACTCACAGAATTTCTGTCACTCACGTCTAGAAAATTACCATTTAAATAAAAGGTCGATGATTAAATTCGATGATTTGACTCGAATTCCATAAATTTATTTTTTAATAAGAAGCAATCACTAAAGGAATCAAATGTCTTTTGAATGATTATTTGGAGATCGTGAGATGCGGCCTGGTGTGACGTAGGTTTAGAAAAACATTTTCTTTATCGTGCCAACGTTTCGATATTTATAGAGATCATCTTCAGGTCTCAAAATGTTTGTTTTCTGTGTAGAAGTGTCATTACTGTGTGTTGAGTTGAGAGTGCGCCAGGCCGCATCTCACGATTTACAAATAATCATTAATTAACGGACAATAAATACCACACATTGTCTTTTGAATATCCAAGAACGGCTTGTTACACTTCCTTTTTTTTTTTTTTTTTTTTTTTTTTAGAAAACTTTATTGATCTTATATTCATTACAGTTTTGATAACAGCAGTATATAGTAGTATACATGTATACTAATTCGCATGTAACATGATCCAAGGTGTAGTTCATTAACTACCCTACATCAGAATATATTATATATTTGCTATAACTTTATAGTCTTTGGCACTCGCGCAATAAGTTATGATATGATTTTTTCCTTAGAGGAACGTATACATATATATTAAACTATAAAATAGAAGGAAGAGAGATAACAACAGCATAATAAATAATTTATAACAACAATAATATTTAACAACAAGGTTCCACCATTTGCTACGGAGTGGTGGTAGAGTCATCTATAAGGAAGTCCTGTGGCAGCTTTCTCTTGAGGCGTCGGCGAGAAGGATGAGGTGGGAGTTGTGTCGCAATTTGAGCAATCAATGGGTTAGCGTGGTCAGACATCCTTGTGTTTAATGCTAAGTATGCGTTTCTCACAACGTGCTCCACCATTGGGATATGTAGATCACGGTGCAATGTGCTGTTGCGCACGTACCACGGGGCGCCTGTGATGAGTCGTAGTACTCTATTTTGTGTCACCTGGATTTTGTTCAAGTGTGATTTAGCTGTCGCTCCCCAGAGTTCGCAGGAGTAAGTCCAAATGGGCCTAATTAGCGACAGATATACAATAAGAGTCTCTTAGTGCTCAAAGTAAGAGGAGATTGAGTGCCTAACAGATGTTTCAGCTGTCTTATTCTTTGGCGAACTTTAGTGACCAATTGCTTTATATGTTCGCTCCAAGTAAGTTTCGAGTCTAATTGGACGCCTAGATAGCGCACGCAGTTGCTGCTTGGGATTGGCATTCCATTCAGGACCATCGTCTCCTCAAAGCTTTTGCGACATATTGTAAATGGTACAACTATTGATTTAGTGGTATTAACTTTAACTCTCCATTTGATGCACCAACTTGATATCTCGTTTAGGAGCAGTTGGAGGTCTTCCTGTGCCAATGGGTAGGAGGAGTCCCTTTTTAATATCGCGACATCGTCCGCCAGCTGTGCCAGTGTTGATGATGCTGACGACGGGAAATCATGAGTGTATATCAGATAGAGGAAGGGGCCCAATACGCTTCCTTGGGGTACTCCTGATGCCATAGGTCTGGACGCTGATACTGCTTGACCGCATTTGACAGAAAATGTTCTACCGTGTAAGTATGACCTCAGTAGTCTGTACATTGAGTCTGATAGATGGGGTTTAGCTTTGTATAGGATCCCCTCATGTACAACCTTGTCAAAGGCCTTTTCCGTATCTATGAATACCCCCAGACATACTTGTTTTTGCTCAAATGTTTTTAATATTTCATCGGTGAGACGATGAATTTGTTGTAGACATGAATGGCGGATCCGGAAGCCGAACTGAGTGTCGGGTAGAAGGTGTGACAGTTTATCGAGAAGCCTAGGGAGTAGTAATTTTTCGAAGATTTTCGACAGGAGTGGTAGGAGGCTTATTGGCCTGTAGCTTAGCGGATCTTCAGATTTTTTATTTGGTTTTTTTACCATAAAAATATTTGCATGCTTCCATTGCATGGGGTAGTGCGTTGTTCTAAGGATAGCGTTGTATATTTGAGTCACCATGACTAGCCCCTTCCTTGGTAGCGCTTTTAGCAGCTCCAGAGTAATCTGGTCGTTACCAGGTGCCTTCTTTTTAGGTGACCGAGCAATGACGTTTCTAACCTCTCCTGGAGTAATGAACATGTCAAACGGGCTTAGCGGCAGTGGTTGATTATTGGTTGTTATCACCAGTGCGGAGAATTCGGGATCTTGGTCTGGATTGGGCATAAATTGATTAACCAGTATTTCAGAGAACGTGTTAGCCTTATCTTGCATTGTAGTGGACCATCTGTTGGAATACTTGATGGGGGGAATCCCCGTAGTTTCTTTAGTTATAATTTTAGTTTTTTTCCATAGAGAATTATCCTGAGTGTTCAATGCAGCTAGGGTGTTGCGATAGGCTGTATCCCGCTCACGTTTAAGAGCTTCTTTCAGATCCTTGATTGACTTATTATACCGCTTCTTATCTTCTGGGTGCCTTGTTTGATTCCAACGACGTTTGGCAGAGTTTTTTGATTGGTGAAGGATTGTAACGTGAGGGGGGAATGGTAATGGGTACTTGTAGATGTTGGGCTGGGGGTGCGCAGACGCTTCTCCAGCAGCTTTCTTAATTATGTAAGTAAACGAGGTAATTGCCGAATCTATGTCATGGGGAGTTTTAAGGGGAATTTGAAGGTTGACCTGCTCCTCAACAGATTTGGTGTAGTTTGTGAAGTTAAAGGGGAGAATTACTAGCCCTTGAGAGTACTGGGTTAGAGGAATATGAAGGTTGAGGTCAACAGTCATAGGGAGATGATCCGAACTCATTTCATGAAGGACTTGAGAATTATTTATAAACCTCTGCAGATTTTTGCATAGAAAAAAGTCGAGAATGTCTGGAGCTGCCCCTGAATCCGGGTAGTGCGTTGGTTCAGCAGGAGAAATGGGTACAATCCCGAATCGAGTAATAACTTCATGTAGGGTTTTCCCTCTAGGGTTTGCTATGCGACAACCAAAGCGTGGGTGTTTAGCATTGAAGTCACCTCCAATTAAGAAGCTCGCACTCATCTCATGGACGACACTCCACCAGTCGGCTTCCGATATCCTGTTCTCGGGAGCAGAGTAAAATGAGCTAATTTTAAATTTATTTATTCTATCGTGATGTAGCATGATTTGGCATATTTGAAATTTCACCTCTATGATTGGAGGCAATTCGTCATGCTGAATAGATGTTTTTATGAGAATAGCTGAGCCTCCTTTGCGTCTGTTGCTAGGGTGGTCTGCTCTATACATTTTGTATCCGGGAACATAGTAGTTAATATTCGGAGCAAGTTTGGTTTCGGATATGAGTAAAATATCTATATTGTGCATTTGTAGAAATAAGATTAGCTCGTGGTATTTATTATTAATACCGCGGCAGTTCCATGTGCTCACTTTTATGTTATTATTGTTTGAGAACATTACTTTTTATTGAGTAGAATTGGTACAATCTGAGCCATCATATCAATCAGTGGACTTATTACTGAGAGAAGTTTATCAATTTTTTGGATTAGTAGATCTGTCGTTGACTCTTTTACAGCGTTTGCGTAGGATTTATCTTTGACCGATTCAATATTGGGATAACTGCTATAATTTCTTATATCGTCTTGAAAAGTTGGTATTTTGACAGAATTCGTTGACTTTGGATTATGGTTCTGCGCAGGTTTTGTCACTCTTGGGTTCCTTTGAAGTTCTTTGTGGAGGGGGCAGCCTCTGTAGCTTGCAGTGTGTTCCCCTTTGCAATTAACGCATTTGGGAGGTTGATTTGCAGGCTTAATGCACTTGTCCGTGGGATGGTCATCGTCACATTTAACGCATTTGGGGCGGTTAGAGCAATAGTTTTTAGAGTGGCCATACGCTTGACATCGCAGGCACTGGATAACTGTGCGTCTAGGTTTGGGGGGCTCGACTTTGATCTTGCAGTAATATAGCGTGGGTAACGTATAGATTTTTTCATTGTTATCATTAGGTTCGAGATCAAGAAAGAACAGTGGTAACGGAGCTTTCGTCACTGGGTGGTGGACAGGAACCATCTGTTTTGGTTTGAATCCAAGGGCTTTCAGTTCATCCATCATGGATTCAACTTCACATGAAGGGTGTAGGCCTCGTATGACCACTCTGAAGGACTTGTCTGATTTTAGTTGGAAAGAGTGGTACTCTGCATTAGATTTTTGAAGGTAATTTATTGTATTTCGGTAATCATCAATCGTTTCTAGGGTTAATTTAAGTTTTTTATCAATTGTTAAGTGCTTAAATGGTGATTTGCAGATGGATTTTAGTTCCGTTAGTACTGGATTTATATTTTTCAGGTTGTTGATAAATATTGGTGGAGGTTTCTCTGGTTTATCGGCTTGATTAGGGATTAGCTGTTCGGCTTGAGATTGAGAGTCCATTGATTCCAACGGCGCAAATTTATTTTTACTAAAAAAAAGGCGATTCATCTACCTTGCGTTTTTTAGGGTTGGCGGATTCATTTCCTTCCATTTTGGAGTATGAAGAAAGCAATACTCGCAGATTTATCTCCTTCTGTGTTTCGTTCTTTCAATCACAGTTGTTTACGTAAATACACGAGTGCGATCCTCACTCGACCAAGGTTCAATAACAACTGTTACACTTCCTCTATCAAAAAGTGAATGTATGGTAGATTTTGAAGTTTTAATTTTTACAAGTTATTTATTGTATAAAAAATATTTTGGAAGTGGCTAATACCTACATGCCAAAATATTTTTTTTTTGTTCTTTCATTGCATTTTACTCCGTGTACGTTTGTACGTTTATTTGAGGAGTATTATGTATAACGTGAGGAACCTCCTTGAAGTTTTATTGCATTTATTTTCAGCATATCAAATTATTCTAATGAGATAATTATGGCATTTCAAAAATGAAAAAACGAAATGCTCACTCTAAATCATCTTCATGTTATGCTTTACTTAGAATACACAACAATCGTCAAGAATAACACTTTCAAATCGAAAGAAATGGCCAAACGCAAATTGATTCGATTGGACTCAATTACTTAGAAAAATAATATGTGGACTAAATATCAAAAGAAATCAGCTCTGACCTGTTTGATAAGAAAATGTTGAATTGATAAGAGTTATTTTTCAGCTAAATAATAGATTGCTAAACTAGGTAGGATTTTTCGTACTACATACTTCACAGACTCAAATTGCTTTGAGCACTATATTTCATCGGCCCACATTTACCATTACATTATATTCATCCCCATTTTATTGACACCAATTATAGAATTTTTATTAAATTATCCTGACTCATTAACTAGATGATACAAGTAATTTATACGCTTTTCTCATTATTTTGTTTATAAAATTTGTCTAATAAAACATACACATAATTTTGTTATATATCGTTCTATCCTTTAAGCATTTATGAAATGACGTTTTTCTGTACAAATTAATGCTAAAGTCAATATTTTTCGTGGTCCACTTGACCAATTAATAACATTCAATTAAATAACGTTTTAAGTTGACATAAACGTCACGACAGCTCAAGTGGTAGAGTAGCGGCGTATCAAGCCGAAGGTCGTGGGTTCGAATCCCGCTCGTGACACTGACTTTTTTATCTCAACTTAAAACCTTAATTAATGCTAAAGTTTGTGGTGTTGTTGGTCCGAGGATAAGTTAAAACCCACTTTACTTGGTCCGTCTATTTTTGTTGGTTTACACTTCCCTTATATGTTTTGCCTTCACTCAGACGTTAGTGAAAAACTCTAATCAATGCTTTAAAAATTTAAAAACATCTAGAGCCAAAACGACAGACGAGGATTGCTGTTTTTTTTTCTCAACGCCCAAGAAAAATAAATGGTCCAGCGTGAAGAGCTTCGTTTGCTCCTGCCGAGCGGGGGATGACTTTCATGTACTTAGGCCGCTTACAAGGCTCCCCCTTAGGCATATATATCCCTCCATTGGGAGGAGAATGTCGGCAGTAACCCCCTAATAGAATCCTAATGAACCTTCCTTTCCTTTTCCTCTAGAACATCTTCTACGGATCGCTGTATAAAGAAGGAAATCCTTACTACCATTCCAACGTATATTGCCGTAAAATGAAGGTTAAAGAAAATAACGCTTTGCTTTAACGCAGCATTATTAAAAGATAAGATCGATTTATGTGAAATAGCGTGTTATTTTAAGTAACATAGCGTTCTGTTTGTGCTATGTATTGTATTGTGACTGACTATCAGGATATATACTCATTTCAAAAAATAAATGACTATATCATTAAAATGATTATCAAAATTGATAGCTATTATCTCCCAAATTATATATACTCAAAGACAAAACCGGATTCTCGTTTCTTGTTGAATATTTTAAACTATATATATTTTTATCGTTATATTAATTACAACGTACTTATTTTAATGTAAACCAAATTATACGAGATCAAAAATTCATGAGTTTTAATAAAAAATATTTAATTGATGATTCGAAAAAAATTCATCCAATCACGGAAAAATCATTTAGTGATACTATAAATTAAAACTAACAATTTAATTCCTGTTTTTACTCTTATTAAGCATTAACAGCAAAACTATAAATCGTTAGTTAAATTTCAATATATCACGAAATTATTGTCCTTATTTTAGCGAATTTTCTTTCAAACCATCCTAATTAAATATTTTTTAATGATGGGTATGGGTCTGCGAGTCGATAAACTCAAGTTCAACCGGAATAAGTTCCCTTATAGGGTCCGTCTTCACTCGTGGGTTTCTGAACTACTCAAACGCGTTTCGGCGTTAAACTATATTTAGTGAGGAACTGTCTTGACACTTTGTCTGAGTAGGGTTTATATGTCATTGGTATTCATGGTATTCATTGTTCAATCATGATGTCGGTTATTTCGATTATAATTTGTGCGTTGTTTGTGGTTTTTGGTGTTGGTTTCGATGTTGTTTTCGTCTGAAAATTTGCTTTTTTTGTTGTGTAGTGTTTTCAATAGTGTAAAAGTATTGTGGGAATGTGAGTTTGTTCAAGCCGTCTTTAAGGCCGGCGCCACACTAGACGTAATGCGACGGAAGTTTTCGAGACGGAAATTTCTGCTGCACAAGCTTACATTCAAAACAGACAGCCAGCGAGAGACTGAACGGAAATTCCTTAACGGAAATTTCCGACGTAATGTCTCCGACGAGCTCCGTTGGTGCACCAGCGTCCGTCGACGGAATGTTCCGCTGGGTTCCGTCTAAACAGATCAAAATAGAACGGAAGAGGTAGGCAGTCGGGCACACAAATTGCAAAGTGAAGCTGATCTAGGATGGACTTGGACCAATTTATTGTGGACGTTCTATAGTCTTCCAATAGTATTGGAAGAACTTAACAGGATAGCGTCGAAGTTCCCCATACAGACAGTGTAATCGACCAAGTGCTACCCTTTTCAAAGGACGAATTAAATGTTTTCTCTTTCTCTTCTGTTTCTCCATTGCCTTGTTGTTGAAACAAACACAAAATGAAAAGTTGTTTCATTGTACCCGTACATGATCAATTGAGCCACGTTATCAACTGCACATCCCTAACCATCCCAAACTGCATATCTATAGAGCCATTGAAGTCATTCCTTTCAATTCCGCTGTATATGTGGCTTGTTCGGGTTGGGCGGATTTTTCGTGGCAAAATTTCCGTCGCTTAAACTTCCGTCGCATTCCGTACAGTGTGGCGCCGGTCTTTGGGTTATTTGGTTGTATATGTCAAGGTTTTCAAGTACTTTAAGTTTTCGTCCTTTTTATGCATTGTGTATTAGTCATAATTTTTTCTATTGTGTTTGGTTCGCGATTGTGATGTATTAATGTATGGCATAATTTAATTCCCCATCTTTCTCTCTAAACGATCTGAGATGTTCTTTGAATCGATCTCTTAATTTCCTTCTGTCCAATCCAACTGCGTAGACGTTGACTCGCAACAGAAACAAACTATCCATCCAAGAAATAATCAGTGTTGTATGATAAGCTTTTTATTTACTAAATATTTTAGCTATTTCAACTATTAAAATGACTAATTACTCGTGTTACTATATACAGTTAACTATTTAAGGGCGTAACTAGAAAGGAACTTTACTTCATGGTTAATTGTTACTGTTATGTTGTTCAAGAAACAAAATATGAAGGGAAAATATGGTAGTAATGTTTGAAGCCAACTAAACAATGCACATAATAATTGCTTAATAAATGCGTGACATTTCATGTGTTATTGAAATCCTTTATCAGAAAGAGTATTGTTAGAAGAGAAAAACCACTATTATAAAATACCCCCCACTGAATTTCACCGTTCTATTAGTTAAAATCGTATAATTACAAAACAAGTGGAATTTGATTGATGTTTTTAAAGATAAATTTAAATTGTAAACTGCATTTCTTGCAAAATATTTAAAAAATCACATAGCCACTTTCATTTTTGACGTCTGGAAGGATTGTGAATGTAGCCAGTTGAATGTATCCGTAGAGTCATGGGTATAAGTAATGAGATGATTTATAATAATTCGCATAAGTAGTTAATGGTTATGTGGAATTTCTCGGTTTAGACGAATTATTGAAAACTATTTCCTGCCATTGAAAGCACTGTGTATAAAAGGAATTGGCGATATTCCAAAGCCCGAAATAAAAAATGATCATAATGCACTTCACTTCGTTTCACTAATTTTACGAGGATACAATTCTGAAGGAAGGATTGTTTATTTGTTAAGGATACTTGGTTTAATGACTGGTCGGGTCATTATGATCTCAAAAAATCCAAAAGGGGATAATCCCGAGGGTCGTAAATTCTTTCTCTAATGGTTAAAGGGAACCGAGCCAGGATTAACATCTGATATGAAACTAGATTAATGGTAATGTAGGTATCGATCCGCGACCGGTGTAGTTTTATACAGACAAGCAGTTTGGACATTAGCCAGAATGCAAATTCCCGTCGAAACCCGCGATTCGAAGAGGCTAAGTATAAAACGATCTGACATATTTGCAGCAGCACATAACAAACGGGACGGTTCGCCCTGGAAGGCAAATAACTGAATGTGGGGGACTCCTTTCAGGAAATTGTAACAATTTACTGGTTTGCCCAGGTTTAGTATTGGGTTTTTTCCGATTTCATCAAATGTGAAAATACACAGCTTTAACGTAATAACGCCAAATGAAAATTTCCATGAAAACTCGTCATTTTACACTTTCAAAAATAAATAGAACTATGAAATAGAAAGAATGTGAAGATTTTTTTAAAATAAAAATTAAAAGTAACCGCGATTCTGCGCCATTCTGAAGTACTTTATTTTATTTGTTATTTTTAAAATATTTTATGATGGTAAAACGTCATTAAATAGTGGATTTTATTCTAACAAAATAACGGCAAATAATAAGTCTCACCAGAAAGAAAATGTCATCTGCAGAAATAAAGGAAAAGAACAATAATAACGAAGAAAAGAAAAATATATAAATTTCATGGCATAATTTTTCATCTGAACTTCACTTGTCATAAAAATTATAAATCAATTGAAATCATTACTTTGGTTAAATAGGTCCAACTAAAATATATGGATAAATATATATGAATTGGAAAATAGAATTTTTTTTTAAATATGGTAGGTTGGTATTTTTTTCGTCAAATAAGTTACAACCAATGAATTCGATTTAGGCTAAGGAATAAATTTTGTAAAATAGCGGAATTTCAACTTCAACATTTTTAACGGTAGCCACTTAACGGGGCCTATGTAGTATCTATAGCATATTAAAATCAACCTGTAACTTCACAAAATATAGTATTTTACAGTAAACTTTCATATAATATACCAAGCCTTTCTTATTTAGAATTAGAAAAGGTTATTCAATTCGTTTTCTCTGACTCTATCGCTCTGAACACGGTGAACAGTGGTAAAAAAGAGAAAATTTTTGCATTTTTATGCAAGGCAGGCAGTTCGAAAATGATATGTCATTAATAAATAGCAAACCAAAGACTGCTTTTTTTTCCGAACATTTTGCCATAACTTTGTAATTTTTTGACCAATTTAATATCCTATTGCACCATTGTTTTTAGCCTAAAAGATCCTTTAAAATGATGTGTAAGTATGTATAGGATCGTATTTGAGTAACAGAAGTTGAACTATGCCTTAGGTACCCTGTATAATTTTTATCCAGAAAAAGGAAAAACATTTGAAACTAGATTAAAAGATATTAAACATATATTTTTGTTGTTTTTGGTTTGTTTTTGATAGTGTGTAATGAAAGCATTTTAAACCAATTTTGTAAATTTTTTTTCATCTTATAATCTTATAGCTGGAATGTGTGACATTCTGTTTGCGATTTTTCAAAAAAACGTATAAATTGTCTGTAGTTTTTTTTTGTGGAATTTAAGATTTTTTTAATAGTGTTTTTAATTATGAAATAATTTATGCTTTCGACATTTTCTAAAATTTTTGTCAGTGTATGATTATTGATGTTTTCTATGTAGATCGGTGGAGGTTTCTTGCCCTTTGTTTCCCCTGTCCTTTGAACCTCGTTATGCATCTGTAGTGGGTCAACGTTCGATCTCGTGTGTTGATTTATTACACATATATTTTCTGGGAAGCAAAGTTCCCAAGGGTTTATAAGCCATAAAATTAATAGTATCTCAAGGGCCGGAAGCAGACAAGGGCTTCTGGTAGAAAGCATGTTGATGTATCCCATTGCCCAGTGAGATTTATCCTCTTCGTGAAAGACAGCTTTGTAAACTAAACTTAAAACGTTTTTAACTACAGCAGCTAGTATAACACATCTCGGTAATAAACTAAAAAAAAGACAAAAGCAAGGCTGAAGGAGGTGCAAGGTGTCGGAGCGAGTTGCTTATATACGATGTCATAAATCATCGACCCTCTTTGCTGCTGGGTGAGCCGAGAATAACAGCTTTTCTGCTGGGATTAACAGGGCTACGAGGTGAGTAGAAACTTTGTGACTGGAAGGCGCTGCCCTTCGTGACTGATGGCAGGCAAGAAAGTATGGGTCAAGCAACAATAACATTTAAACGCTTTCTGGAGATATTGCACAGGGATATACTGCCAAGGCAGATGGCGGAAACGGCCTCCCTCAACGATAAAACACGGGTTGGATGGAAAAAAAACTGCGTCCCCATAAAAGGGTGTGTCATAGGGCGGCAACCGTAAGAATAGAAATTAAATTTAGAACTGAGATACGGAAAAAGTATAAGAGAAGACACAGTATACCTTAGAAAAAGCATCCTTTTTCAAATGAAAAATTACTTGTTGCTCTTATAACTTTGACCTTGCAACTGATTATAATTTTATAAACATGACACTGTGTAAATAATGACAAAACAAAACCTTTTATAAAACAAAAATTGGAATTATAAAACATCAAGCAAACCGTAGATATTTTCCTAAATTCTTTCAAAATTAAACGTTTGAAGCTAACACAATGTTCCTCTAGTAATAAATTATGATATTAAAATTTAATTTTATATTCATTTGGGTTGAATTTGGGGAGCTTTGCCCTTAGGAATTTTCCATTATGAGATCAATTCTGAAAGAATTTAGGCTGAACTCCTTCGGCTAGTATCAGCCAAAAGGACGTAAAAGCTTTTATAAAACAAGATATAATTTACATTCTTTAAAAATTAATTAAACCGTAAATTGTTTCTTATGTTAAATATCAATTGCAGGAGGTAAATAATTTCCTGTATGGCTGAATTTTCCTGAATTTCGGTTGACCATCTCCCATCTCAATATACGAAGCGTCATTCAAACAAACAAGAACTTTTTTTAATTTGTCGGTCCAATAATATAATTGACTGAAAATAATTCATATTTCCCAAAATTACTTTCAGTCAAAACAAATTTTTCTCATTAAATCAATACTTTTTTTTAAGTACGTCAGCCTAAAAAGAAGGTAGAACGGACCCCGCCACTTTTTATCCATCAGTAAAACACTGTCCTCCCAAAACCTCTTTCAAAGATCCAAACATGCGAAAATCGCATGATGACAGGTCCGGTCACTGTATGGTGGATGTTTACTAATTTCCTCCAATTTTTGGCACGTGGTACGCATATGAGGTCCACCATTGTCTTGGCGCATGACGTTCCTGATAATTAGAAAGCGGATTTGATTGTTATCAGAAAGTTATGGTAATCAGTCAGAACAACTTCTTTAGAGCTGAAAAATCTATGGCGAATAGTTTACCCGCTGAAAATCTTGTTTTGTCCGTAACTGCAGTTAATGTTAATGTAATATTTTTAAAGAATCCGATAAAAAGAATTGATGTAAACATATCTCGTAAGACAATAAAAACTTAAAAGTTTATTTCATATTTGAATACCAATATTTAAAAAAAACCCTGAGAGGCACCATTTTCGGGGTTACTAATCGAGAAATTTTTTCCGTTTCTCACATCCACCAAAGTACGTTTTCCCTTAAAAAAGTAATGAGCTCGAGAGAGATGGCAGTCCGAAAGGGCCCTAGGACTTGCATATAGAGTGAGCGGTAAAAGTTCGATTTCCTCCATTTTATCAATGTTTTGCTGCGTAAACCGTGACATGTGAGGCCGAACGTTGTCTTGCTGGAATAAGACTTTAAGTTCAATTAAGCCGTGTATTTCTGCTTCAAAACCCCACACCCTCTTGTTCACCAACAGACGAACCATTTAGGACGAATTCACGATAATTTCCAAATTACAAAAATAAAAAACAATGTCATTACTTCAAATTGATCAAATTTTGAAATCGAAAGAGCAGACTGTCCTTGATCAATGACCTCACCGTGTTTTTCGCCAATGTATTTACGCGAAACAATCCTTTTAATAAATTGATCGTTATTAGGAATGTGTGGTGAGTAGTGACCGTTAGTCGATAATTATTCAGAAATCGTGAGATGCGGTCTGGTGTGATGTCGGTTTAAGAAAAACATTTTCTTTTCGTGCCAATGTTTCGATCTTTATTGAGATCATCTTCTGGGCCTGGGCAACTGAAATCGGTCTTACATCCCATTATCTGGACAAGAGAGTAAAGCAACATATCTATGATTGCAAAAAACCCAAACAAAATCCTACAGCACTCGCTACCCACCATTTTGAACACAAACACAATTTCGACTTCAACAGTCCAAAAATATTACACACAGAATAAAACAAACGTAAACGGAACTTTTTAGAAATGGTTTGCATCAACAGAGATAAACACAGCATCAATTACAGAACAGATACATGTAAACTCTGTCAACATCACATTCCACACATCAAACATTTTTCACATAGTCTAATTTTTCAACAATTTAGCTTTCCTTTTCCTATTTATCCCCGTCTATATAATCCTGAAAGGATAATCTGGCCGAACCATTTTCTCCGTTTGTCGGCCCTTTTCATCTCACAGAAGCCGACGCCTTATACAAAAATGTCTTTTCTATACCGACTTCCTACCTCACCCCTTCAAAATCCAACATATATAAACATAAAACAGCAATATCTCACTGGCACTCTCAACCCGACACGCAAGACTGGCACAATTATACAGAAGACAAACACTTTGACTGAGTAGAAATACTTTAATTGAATATAAAAAAAATATATTTTGCATTGTACAAATTCACTTTTTCCACATCCCACATGTATTTGTTAAATTTAAACAATGTTTGTAAATCCCAGGCCCTGAAGATGATCTCAATAAAGATTGAAACGTCGGCACGATAAAGAAAATGTTTTTCTGAAACCTACATCACACCAGAACGCATCTCACGATTTCTGAATAGTTATTAGGAATTGGAAGTAGCAAACGGCAGGTTTCAAGACGACACTCAGCCTGCGATTTGTCCAAGGCATGGTGAAATTCTTTACAAAATCTTTTTATCTTTCCGGATGTCCGACTAGGAGAGTCCGATTGGTAGGTGATTTTTGTGGACCAGCTTCAAATTTGCAACGTAGAACCGTAGTTGTCTACCAGTGAGGTTTCTCGTTTTTCAATGCTCATGTCAACATTTTAAAATCTGTTGAACCAATCGCGCACAGTTCGTTCATTTGGAATATCTTCTTCATTAAATCACCACCAAACGGGTGAATTCAGCAGCTGTAAACTTCCTTTTCCAATAATAGGGGCAATATAATGATAATTTCGTAGTGAACATTCAAATAATTGTGAAATGTAATGTTTTCTAAATGATTTAAATATAAAAACATTTAAACAATTCCAATAATGATAATATTGGAAAACATAAGAGGATTTTAACAATAATAAATTGAAAACGGTTATTCTTTTACCAATTCATTTTATAAAAAATAAAGTAAATAGTGTTTTTACGAGAAACAAGTAATGACGGTGCATCTTTCGACAATTGCATTTGCCATGCAGTAATTCGCGGACCTTTCCAAATTTCAAGATCGTGGGTAGTGTGCTGAATTTAGAATGTGTATCTACATACATGCTGAGTTAGCTGGCACGTGAGTTGGGTGAAGTCGGGGCATTAGTCCTTTAATCCTAGCCGCAGCCTTGCCGTTAAGCCAATTCTTTCTTCTCAAGGGCTGTTTTTCCTAAAAACACAGGTCCCCGAGCCTCCACTTTTCGCCCCTTGTTTGTTTTTGCACAGCTGGCAGAGGAAAAGACTTTGACCTTTGAGATGTGTAGTGTTGCTAGAATTGCAACGTTTCGATTAATTACACTTCACAATTTAAAACTTTTAGTGCATTAAATATAATTAAATTTCTGAATATATTCCCTTCACATAACTCAAATTATAACATACCAATGCCTTTTAAAAAAATAAAAACATGCTTTGCAAATATCACAATTAAAATAAGGTCTTTTTTCATGTTGTTGTTTTTGATTTAAAGTTGCAGTATTTATTACTTTGTTATTACTCATACATTCCCATTAAATTAAGATTACGTTCCCTGCTGTTGTTTTGTGATACCGTTTTTTAGAGATGTACATTTTCTGTAGAAATCCATCGTTCTTCAGTGTGTCGATTGAATGAATTGACTGTTTGAATATTTAAATAACTAAACTATGTCAATGAAAACATCTCATAGCAATTATTTCAAATTTAAACAACCACAAAATCTAAAGCTTTATATTATTTTCATTGTCCTATTTTTATTGGCTTAATTCTTAAGGTCTGAAACTAAAAGTACATTGTTTATAAAGTTTGTTATTAAGCAAGACCAAATTTTACCCAGGTGTGGTCGGCGAAATAGGAGTTGGATAAGGTTATCCAGCTACAAATTAGTTAATGACTACTGGACAAATAATGGGCCCAAGCAATTCTCCCCACGGGATTTAATCTTCACCCAGAGCGGCGAGGAAATGTAATGAAACGCGGATAATAGGTTTTATTTTTCAGAGAGGTCTTGTCATGATTGGAAACCTACCATTTCGCCGGGGGTCATTCTCTGAGAGATGAAGTCCGTTGTAAAAGGGCGAGGGAAAATATATACCAGGGTGGTAAAAAAAATCTTGCAAAACGTGACCCAAAAGGGATTGGGACAATGATAGAATAAAAGGAACTTTTTTTTAAACCAATCCTAAATGGAATGTACGTCCATTTTCCAACTTACACGTTTATACGTGTACGTTATGCTTTAGATATAATTATATATATTTCACATTTTCCGGCTTTTATGAATGAACACTCACAATATTTATAACGCAATATTTTGCCGATCACCTTGTTTTAATGTAAGTGTAATAAAGAAAACGACGAACATTATGTTTTAAATAAACTGAATACTAATTTTAAATATAAACTTCAGGTAACTTTCGTTATTGTAGGCATAGAAAAATGTGTTTTGTTAATGAATTTTATCTGCGAATAAAAAATATAAAGACAGCTCCTGATATTCTGCACATAAACTCTTATGTTATGAAAGTTAAATTAATTGCGAATAAAAAATATAAAGACAGCTCCTGATATTCTGCACATAACCTCTTATGTTATGAAAATTAAATTAATAAGATTACATATTGCGCCGATTAGGTTTGCCATATAAAAATTACAATGGCATTCTCGTTAATATAACAGAATAAATAAGATAATAAAAGTGGAAATGGACGTAAAACCAGTGACGCATTCATAAAGCGCCCATGTTAATTTCTCATATCCTAACAATAAAGGGTTTGATTTTCAATTGCTTTTATAATCAATTTTACTTTTTTTTTCGTATTTACGATTGTACTATTGATCGTTAAACAATCCCCCATTTATACGAACGTTAGTCAATTTTGCTGCAGATGATTGATGGATTTCTACGGAAAATGTACTTCACTAAAAAATGTTATCACAAAACAACAGCAGGGAACCTAATTATAATTTAATGGGAATGCATGTGTCATAACATCAATTGAGTTGGAGACGGTGTAACTTGTAACAAATTAAGTATGATGAAATGTTTGTACGCTTTACATGTTTAATTCACTGTATTCCACTTGCCAATTAGCATTTGCAAAGTTTATTGAGATCAGTTTGATAGTTATCATCCTCTAATTATACCGTGGATGGAAATTGATAACTTATGATACTACCTTGAACGTGAGCTTGAAACTTAAAAATGGAAAGATAGGATGTGATAATACGTGTATTGAACCCTTGTGCAACGTTAAGAAATATACACAAAATCAGTAACAAAACATACAAGACATGTAATTACAATTTAACATTTATTGAGTTGGAAACCTTAATTGATGGTTAGGAAATCCTAAAATCTAAATAGAAAAAATAAAAAAATTAAAAAAATATAAATGCATACTTGTTAAATTGTAATTACATGTCTTGTATGTTTTGTTACTGATTTTTATTCCAATTTCGAAAAATACATTTGTGACATTTATTGATAGAGTTTACAAACTTGTAAAAATTTGGATTACTACGAATCGCACAATTTTTCGCTCGTTGATTTCTGATAGAAATATTTGTGAAAATAAGAGCCACCCCTGTATAATATTTAGTTAATGAGGGGTTAACAAAGTTTGAAATATCGCTGGCAATTGTACAATCGTGTGTTCCGGATAAAATAAGCGAGGGCCGAGATTGAGAGGGATTGAGCTGTCCAGATAGGGAGGAGATAAAATAAATAGGAGCAATAGCAGAGGCTGTCTTGATGTTCAGGGAGGTATTGACAGTGCCTGGGGCCACCCGTTCGATTTGTCTAACTAAACTAAAGTCTAATACGCAACGTAAACCTGGAATGAGGGGAAAACAAATTAAGTTTCATGTGTTTACGCCAAAAGAAGTCTCGTCATGAGATTCGTTTCATTTCAGGCCTTCCCTGAGGATATAATATATCAACTATAGCTTTGTTTTTCCACAGGAATGAATTCCTTATTGGGAGTGAAAAAGAAATATACTGTGGTATTTCAATTTATTAAGAAACTGATAACCACCGGAAGACTTTGTACTATAATTTATTTCAAATAAATTGAGTGCACAAATGTTCTACATTAGTCCTTCAGAAATTCAACAGAATATCCCAATTAAAGGGCATTTTAAAATAAATTTGTTTGAATATTGTTATGGGTGAAAAGATTTATCAGTTTTAAGTATCAGGGTTTTCTTTGTTATCTTATCATCAACCCACGCCCTTAAACATGATAGACTCGTCAGATAACTGGATTAAATGATAACTGATGAGAACTTATAAAAACTATTCGGAGTACTAATTACAAATAAATTAGTTTCACGAATATGATTATGTAAAAATACAAAAATTATCCTTACCCAATATAAAAATCTCTCTTATCAATCCGTTTATCTATCTGTATCTCTCTCCTCCTCTGTCCCTCTTTCTATTTCTATCTATCTTGCTTGGTATCTATCTATGTCTATTTACATTTGGCAATCTCTCTCTCTCTCTCTCTCTCTCTCGCTCTCTCTCTCTCTCTCTCTCTCACTCTCTCTCTCACTCTCTCTCTTTCTTTTTCTCTCTGTCATCATGTGAATTAGTTTAACAATTACAGCGGAACACCTTGTTTGAAAATTGTCCGATATCACTTAATCTTGTACAATCCAATTAAAACAAAAGTTAAATTAACTTAACCGAATTATAAGTCTTGCATTAGCTGTGTTATGTTTAACACTTATTTGTGTTTTAAAAATATTACAAAAACAATAAATGAATTAATAATTGTAATTTTTCATTAGGTAAGCTGCTTTTTTTGCATAACATGTTTCGATTACGAACCATAAATTAAATTATCTTTCATTTTCACTAAATGAAATATATTACAATAATATTAATTACTGTTTCATAAATATTTTAGCAGAGTAAAACGTAAATAATATCTAACACACTGCTTCGTATAAAAATGTCTTTCCCTTATGGAACTACAGATCTATATTTTGGAATAAACAAAAGTGTATTTGTTCAATGATCGCTCAAAAGTTTTTCGGTTATGTGATTTCCGAGGAAAAGGGAATGTCTTGTATGAATTGGACAATGCAGCAGAAAGACCCCGGAAATCCAAATGGACGTGCCCTGGACGACAAGGGGGAGTTGGTATCGTCTTAGGGGAAGAACTTTACGATCTTAGCACCCTCCATGGCCGTAACATCTACCCCACTGGTAATCTTGATATACCACTGAAGAAACACTACACCAATCCCCAATCCTACTACCATTGTTGTTAATGTCATTGTAACGTAAGGAGCTTGGAGGAATCGGAAGATGTCCTTCGGAGATTGCGAGCCTCTTTAGATTGTGAGTGTTAATTTATTCCATCAAGTCCGTAGGGTCCAGTGATAAAATTCAAACAAATCTTAATTTTCTATTAAAGTTAACATAAAACCGTCATCTAAATAGCAACTATGAAATATTGATTAACAAATTTAAGGCAAAAACAAATTAAAGAACGAACACTTCGTTAAAACTATGTTAATTACAGTAAGTTGCCCTTTGTCCTTTGTTTATGGGAACGGGAAGCGCAAGTTAATTCAACTTTTCTCATTTGAAAAAGTATAATAAGAGTAAATAACAATTTTCCGATTGAATTTTGTCTAGACTCGTTTTTTCTCTGTCTTCTTTTTGAATATTTAAAAAAGTTTAAACGCAGAAGGTAATGTTGAAGTTTTTTAAACGAAAATTAATGTGAAAGACACACACTATCTCACATATCTAAATTTTATAATTTCATAATGAAAATACAACATTCTTAGCATTATTAGTGCCCAACTGAATTATATTCTATACATTGTGTGGTAATAATTTATATCGCAATAAAAAAATAAACGATGTTACGCAGTGTAATTTTGATACGTGTATGTAATATCACCAGAATCATATATTGCCTCCTATTAAAGCGCAATGTAAAATGAAATGTAAGAAGCTTCGATTTTTGTCTCTTTAGCTCATTCACTCTCACTCTTTTTCTCTCTCTATCAATCAATCTATCCGTGTATCTATCCAAATTTCTCTCAATCTTTATCTCTTTATCACTCTTTCTTTTTCTCTAAAATTATACACTGACAGGCAAGAAATTACGCCCACTTGATGATATAACTTGATTTGTATAGATTTTTGTATATTAATCTACGTCTCACGTTTTTTAACATCTAATAATTACGCTTTGCCTAAAAAAGTTTTTAAAAAATGTAAACTGCTAAAGAAATGAAAAAAAAATGTTTCAATTACACTTCTAGTTGATATTTTAATATCGCGTATTTCCTCCTTAATTAGATTTCCTCCTTTTGCCTTAACTGCATCTCGAAGACGCCTCGGCATACTTTCTACCAGTCTGGAAATGTCTCTTTGCTGGAGGTTAGCCCATTCTTCAGAAATAGTTTTTCAAGATGGTGGAGTGTATCAGGAAATGATACGTGCTCTTATTCGTCTTTTGAGATTATCCCCTAAATATTCGATGGGGCTGAAGTCTGCAGGACGGGCTGGCCAGGGTAAGACCCAGATGTTATGCTGTTGAAAGAATGTTTGTACTATGCGAACGACATGTGGACGGACATTATCTTACATTAGAATAGGATTTCGCTGATTTCATCGAGGATAGGCAACGCGTGATGTCCCAAAATTTGATCCACATAGCGAAAGACCTTCCACGAAGAACAACCAATTCTGTGCGACTCTATTGGAATTCCCGCCCACACCATCACTCAGGTACGTTGTAAAGGTGGCTCAGGAAAAATTACAGGCTTCGCCTTTTCCACACTCTTTCACGCCCATCTGGAGAGCAAATTTATACTCATCTGTAAAAATACAGCAGACCAATCGACCAAAGACAAGTGGCTTTGTTCTAGTGCAAATGCATGCAACTGGGTGTTCTGTTAAATTCTGGTCCTCTTACGGGATGAGACGCCATCAGGCCATACTGATTTCATCTTCTTCGAGCCGTGCGTTCAGAAATTCGAACTTCCTGGAGTTGATGAATCGCTTCAACAACAGTAAGGTGCCGGTTTCGCAAAATTCTCAAAGTAAAAAAACGGTCATCGTGTGGTTGTTACCCTAGGGCGTCCAGACCCGGGCCTTCTATGTTAGGTCCTACTTTATCGAAAACGACTGTCGGTCGCTCGCATAGTTTCTTAGGGAACTCCGATAAGTGCCACACCACGCGCAACATCCTCTGCACTAAGTGTCATTTTTAAGTTTAAAAATTTAAATTAAGAAAAAAAAGATGGAAACTAAACAGTTTATTGCTTCAGAATTCAAATCAGACTGAATAAACATTTCAAATTTCGTAAAAAGTAAACATTGAAATATCCTTCACCTTTATTTTGCATTAAGGATTAAGTGTGTTTTCGTCTGATTGATATTCTCAATTTATAACACAGCATAAACAAATATTTATTGATAAAAACAATGAGCCAAAGTAAGGGCAGAATTTTGTTTTATCGGGAAAATGACAAAAAAATCAATTGGATGGAATTTTTTGCCTGACAGTGTATAATTGTTTAATGTTAAGTCTGTTATTAAGTCAAATACCAACGTTAACGAAGTTGAAAGGTACACTACAATACAGTTTCCAAACATCTTTGAGCGGCAAATTATTGGCTGGCTAATTAATGTTTTTTGTTGTATTCGAATAAACTTTCTTAGTAGAAATTTACAAGCTCAGTCTCAATGAGTTGAATAATGTTGAACTTCTTCATCTCAGCAATTATATTTCAAGGATTACTTCGGAAGGAAATGTGGCAGGATATTAATAATAAGTTCTCACTGTTGTTTACATCCGACTTATAACATTTGCATAGGAATACTTCCTCAATATAATTCGGTTTGTTACACCCGGTGCCAATATCCGGCGAACGGGATCCGCTACAAACAGGGACTGTTTGCTTAGCGCGTATTGTTGCGAATATTCCTTCGGACTGTTTGCACAGTGTACTGCTTCCCTTTTAAAGTCTCTCCTGTCGGTATAAGTGACTTTTCTAATTCAACATGGGATCCGCCTGTTTGTATAAACTCGAACGGATATGGAGTCGGGGAAACTTCAGCCCTGTCGGGCCTGAAAGAGATTATGAATTATTCAAGCTTTATCAAATATGTTTATGAATTTAACTATTCTCAAATGCTTAACGGTTAAACTTAGTAACAACACCCCGAGGCGCACTCGAAAGCTACATCAACAATGGAATATGTTATGAAACAACAGATTTTGTCACTTTAAAACTATTTTTTATTAACATTATAGAACATATTGTTTCTATATAATTTGAATCTCACCTATCATATCAGTCAAACTACAATATTTCAGTTATTACTAACTAAAGTAATAATGTGAAACCACTTAAAACATTATTACTAAAATAGCACAAAGTAATAAATTTTTATTATGTACATTATGCATGTTGTTTCTTGGAGATGTCGTTTATATCTTCCTCGACGTTGCGGAATATTTTATTTTATTTTCAAATCTTATTCTTTCTGTAAAAGTTTTTAACTTTATTACTTTTTTTACAATTATTGATAATATTTAAATAATATAATATTTAACATTTAAACTAAACCTCAATGCTAATTAGGCCAAATGTATTATACTTGGTAGTAGAAACCAGCTCAGCCGTTTTCCCCAAGTCAATAAAATAAAAGTAAATGCTGCAGAAATTTATTTTCAAAATCAGTATTAGCTTGGCCGTTTATATAAAAGGTAGTCTTCAAGAATCTTCTGAAATGAGATGGACATATAAATAAAATGAGGAAAAACTTAATCCACCAAAAGGCACCCACAATCAAAGATAGAGCAGACCCACGCACTCCTTACCATCTTATAAAAGAGACTTGGCTTCACAAAATAAGCTGGATAAGGCGAAATGCCGAAACGCATCTGGCAGACCAACACAAAGAATAAAGATAGACCCAAATGATCGGTAGCAACAAATCTCAAGTTCAACCCACAAAACAACATAGAGAAATTAGTGTTTAATTTCAACAACCCAAATTCACTTAAATGAGTATATTTAATTAATTTTTGTAAATCAGTTGTCATATTTCCCTATTGTATATTATTAACCTGGTGTGTAAATTTAGAGAATAATGAAATACTGAAAAGAATTGTTATAACAGATAAGAATTTATTTTGGTATTACAGTTAATGATGGCAAAGTTTCGACAAAGTATTAAATATACATATATAACAATGTAACTCAATGAAATAAATAAAATGACTGTATATAGAGTAACTCATCATGTATAAGAGTATCCTTATGCTTCTAGCCTGTATAAAACCATTATTTTAATTCAAGAACCCTTAAGAACGGAAGGTATATTTGCCAGATCTTTGTTATGTTTTAGAGGCTGGTAGAACTGGCCTGCAATGAACTAAAACACTAATTATTCATTAGCCTTCGAAGCACTTTCGAATTCCTAGTAAGTCGTCGGTCGTTATAAAGTGCCTGTTTTATATTCAAAACACCTATTGTTAGTAAATTGACATTTATATTTTGTTTAAATCAAACTTTAGAAAGTGAAAAACAAAATTTTTGTAATTCAAAAAAATCAGCGAGTTTACATTTTGTTTATACACAAATTGAACCTAACATTTGTTTACTTTAGGTAGAATAAACTCAAGGAGCATGCACCCTGTTATTTGCATTTATGTACCAGGAACTCTATGTAAATGAGCATGGCTCCACGATGGTTTAACCGCCCATGTACCTCTCGTTTTGTATACATCGACGAGGGCCGGGTTCGACTTATTTAACAAAACGGCGTTAATTTCCTTGCTAACAAATGCTGTGTCATTTTGAAGCTCTATTAAATGTTTCTTTCCCTTTTAGCCGACGCGAAAATTTAGCGAAGGATTATTTCAAAGTGGCGATGTGAAAAATATTTCTTAATTAAAACCCTTCATCAAATTAGCCTTAAAATTCCCATTCTCATTCCAAGAAAGTTACACTAAACTAAACTTTGATATTAATTGTTAATGGCCTGGAACGGTCTAATTTAAACCCCAGGAACATTACTCGGAAACGGTAAAGATAAGACTTCGATATTGTCAGACCTCGGGAGAAACTTGTATGGATATAGAACTGACTAATTCCGCAATCTTCCCAATCTTCCCCACCACCATCTCTGGTAGGTAAATGAAAAGGTTGTAAAAGGTAAATAAATGAGAATGCTTGTGTCTAGATAAAACTCCATTCGTTTCAACATAATCATTGAATTTATTATAGTTGGTTAACTTTTAATTTTTTACAAAAAACTGGGATGGGCGAATACTTATGTACGGTAATGTAGCTACAATATTCGATAAAAAATTCTTGTCCCATGTTTGCTGATTAGTGCACCAAAGATAAGAATTCAATAAAAGCGCGTAATTGCAAAATGCTGAAAAACATTTGACCCCAGAGATACAGCAAGTACATGCGGACCACCATGATATAGGACTATCAAGTTTTGGACAAATATTTAAATTGTAAAGTTGTGTTGGGTTGTCTGCAAGTTGTTCAACCTTTATCAGCAGTTTCCATCCGAGCAATGATATTATGTTTTCCAGGCAGAACGGTGATAATAAAATAAATATTTGCAGCACGTTATTCACTGTCGTGAAAGTTAGATATAACAATATTTTCTGATAAGGAAGACCCTCTACCAGGAATTTATTAACTTCGGTCTTAGGAATGCTTCAATAAAATCTCCCTCGACAATATAAATTTAATTTTAATAGACGTTTAGCCCGTTTGTACCATGTTGGAATTTGGTTTTCTTCATACTAAGGGTAGTTAGAACAAAAGAATTTATGCGTGGAAGGAACGCAAGTACCAATAAAGTATGCATACATAATAAACAAAATATGCTTTGTCATGTACTCATTGATCATTTGTATTTGGCATGAAAAGATTTGTTAAATTACAATAAAATAAAGTATAAACATTGCAAAACGTCAAAATTACTTTTTGTGGTAACATAAATTTTCCTTTCACTGAGAGAAATAAAACATTAATATACAAAACCATTGTCTGTTCGTTCTGCTTGATGTTTTCCCTGCTCCACAAATATGAAGAAATTACAAATAGTTTCAAATAAACTTTACGTCTGAACACTGACTCTCCTAGGGACACCACAAAAAAACCGAGGAAACGAAAGTGAGATTACGATTTAAATGAAGCGTATTACGGTGAGCCTATGTAAAGACACATGTAAGAGCTTTCTTGCGAGAAAACAAAAGTAATTAACGATGTTTCCTTGAGGATCAGAGATGTGGTCCAAAACCCATTCCTGTTCACAAACGAAACATCGTCATATCTACGTTGGTCAATAAATCTCTGTTCGATATATTCAACAAGGGTTGTTCACTCTTCCACGAAAATGTATTTAAGTTGTTTAATATTTTTTTCAAAATATGGCTTACAACCTTTGTTGTGGATGTATTTCAAGGTTGTTCTATTTATCCATCTATTTTTGTATCTAGCATTATACAGAATTAGACATTTTTAGGCTGGATCATCCGCAAATATTTTATATTCTCAAAGGATGTTTGATGGCCGGTGTTGGAATTAAAATGTATAACACCTATCCAAATTCAACGTTATTCTTTCAAAGTTGAGTTTTTTATTTCAAATTGTCAACAATGTTTCATGCCTTTACAAATGAGAAAAATAAGGATGAAATAAAAAAATTATCTCCGGTTTTGATATTATTTCATTTATTTATAGACAGAAAATTTATGCCATTATATGTGGTTTATACCGTACTCAATTTCTGAAAATTTTAATGTAGATTGGCAGAGATTTTTTTTAAAGTAATCACTCCTTTTTCATTTCTGAACAAAAATCTGAGGAACTTGATGGCAAAAAAATTTGAGGTAAAATTTTATTTTTTTGATTTTCCAAAAAAAATAGTCCAAGGGTTCGGTGATGCAGAAAACATAAATATGTTTTTGTTTAAAAATATTTTATCCTTCTAGGCAACGTCGATGGGTCACAAAACAATATTATATGTTGTATTTCAATACATGCTCGAATTTGGTTGTGGAGATTATTTTCGTGTTCCAAAATAGATTAATTGTTTTCTTATAAACAAGAAACAAACTTTATTCGTTTTCCGTACGCCAAAAAGCTTTGAATTTAAATTTTTGGGAAAATAATTGTATTTATCTATATTATAGCCTTCAAATTATTAACGATTTTGTTCAAAAATCACAAAACTAGTGATAAGGTTAAAAGGACTTTACTAGTCCACAGAAAACTTTACATAAATTTAGAACGCTATTACCTACACCTAATAACACCCATTTTTGTAGTTTCTTTAGAACCGGTGATATAAAACATTTTATTAGGTTTAGTTAATTCTATCTTCGTATTTTTCAGTTACAATGACTTAGGTGCAATGTGTTTCTTGTTGAAATAATCTTAAAGTTGAGAAATTCAATTTTCGAGTGGTTAAAACAACCTCCAATATTAGAAGCATAAAAGGAACTCCGGTCATTAATGAAAATACGGCCCCGGCGAGTCCAATCAAAAAATGGTATGAAATATGAAATTTTAAAAGGTTTTTAAAAGTTACTTAAAACAATCAGAATTTTTTTTAATAAAAGTATTTATTGTTCTAATTTACTGTTTGCGTGTTTTGGTATTATAATTATTGTTTATTTACCTAATTTAATTTAATTCATTGATAGGGATCTACTGATGTGTAATAACCTGGAAATATAATTACAACCAAGGCAGACAACCAAACCTTTAAAAAAAAGTTCATTACTTAAAAACATGTGTCTTTTGTTCTTGCCACCTATAGCCCATTGACAAAAGCATTCGGCCACTAAGTACGACAAAAAAAGAGTTTCATTAAAATCAGTGATCCCACGACCGTAGTCTCCCTTCGTAAGATAAGCTAATCCACTATAGGGCAGGTATCGAATCTGACAAATAATTCATAAATAAATGTACATAAAACATTTTGCACTAAACATACATTTTTTTAAAATAAATGATAAACTTCGAAAAGATTAATTTAGTAGAAAGAACATTAATATTGCTCTAATTTATATAAATGTTTTATCGTTATTATTATATATTCTCAATGTCCTATAATTAAATTGTCGTGAGATTATACGCTCACCAATAAAATGGTTATTTGGTACTTTGCATACAATTATAAAATTTGATATTATTTTGTTTAGAAACTTACGTTTTCCTAAAATGATTATTACCCTATGAAATGTTATCAATTCTAGGTATGATCTTCCAGCTTTGTTTTTCAAAATTATGAAGTCCATTGATTTAGTGCAATATACTATGTTATATTCGTTTCATATGAAGATTCCATCAAAATGTATAAGTAAAAATCAATAAAGGTCGAGACAGCAGTAAGGTCATAATATATATTAGAGATCTGGAGGGTTTGCCAAGACTTAGAAGAGCACGCTCACCCCATTAGTTTTCCAACTTATCAAACTATTTATCAGAAACTGATAACATATTGATTCTTCAATCCCTTTTTTTTTATCCAGATACTTCAGAAACTGGCTGAAGATAGTAAATATTCAGCAGTAGATACATAAACTTTTACATTACTGCAACTCAACCAGAGAATTTATTCAAGATAAAAATGCTTTTGATCATGATAATAAATTAAACTTGACGATTGTTACCTTTAAAACTTAACTGAAAATAAGAACATTTATTCGTTAAGCATATTTGTATTAAAAGTTCTGATCCTATATTCAACTTCAATAGTATTAATTAACAAGCAAATTTTTTTGTATTAATAATTTTTAAATTGAACCCGACTTGCCATTGTTTAAAGAAAAAAAAAACTTGAATTTTGTCTCTCTCGTCAAATTTCCCCGAGCAAATTGCTGATTCTGGAAAGAGTAGGAATTTTCGCTTAGGACATTGTAAAAAGAAGACTTCCGGGAAAAATCTATTTAAGCGGCTTACAAGCCAGAACTTACTAATTGGTCCTCAAATGGGTAGGCTTCCTACAGAAGCTCTCGGTTTCATTTCATTTTATGTTCCGGAGAAAGTGCTATCTCCGCACCAGTAAAAGGGGTGGGCTTCCGGTGTTAAAACACCATATCCGAATTATAGGCTGCTTCAAATAGGTATTTTGTAATGCATATTGCATTCCGTGGTTTTTTTTGTAAAGGTACACTGACAGGAAAAACATTCCACCCAGATGAATTTTTTTTAAATTTTCTCGATAAAACAAAATTCTGCCCTTACTTTGTCTCATTGTTTTTATCAATAAATATTTATTTATGCTGTGTTTTAAATTTGGAATATCAATTAGACGAAAACACACTTAATCTTTAATGCAAAACAAGGATAAAAGATATTTCAATGTTTACTTTTTACGAAATTGAAAATTTATGATTTTTCCTTCTCGAAGGTGGGATAACAGGTCATCTCAAAAAAACAAAAACCAGTTTTTCTTTCAATCCACGTTTCGGATTTCTTTTAATTATCCATTATCCAACCTTCAAGAAGGAAAAATCATAAGTTAAACTGTTGAGGTCGAAATGTAAGAAATTTAAAATATTTATTCAGTCTGATTTGAATTCTGAAGCAAATAAACTGTTTAATTTCCATCCTTGTTTTCTTAATTTCAATTTTTAAACTTAAAAATGCCACTTAGTGCTGAGGATGTTGCGCCTGGTGTGGCACTTATTGATGGTGGACGTTCCATCAGGTATGCAACTGTTGACATCGTAGTTCCCTATGAAACTATGCGAGCGACCGATAGTCTTTTTCGAAAAATGGGTCCTACCATAGAAGGCCAGGCTCTGGACGCCAAAGGGAACAGAACCACATGATTACGTTTTTGACTCTGAAAATTTTGCTAAACCGGCATCTTACTGTTGTTGAAGCGATTCATCAACTCCAGGAAGTTCGAGGTGGTCAAATTTCTGAACGCACTGCTCGAAGAACTATGGACTAATGGTTTAGAGGACCAGAATTGATCAGAGCACACAGAGTTGCACGGCTCCCATTTGCTCGACAACACGACCATCGGTGGTTAGACGATTGGTCTGCTGTACGTTTTACAGATGAGTGTAGATGAGTGTAGATTTGCTCTATGATCTACAGATGGGCATGAAAGAGTATGAAGAAGGCATAATGAAAGGTACGAAACGTGTAATTTTTCCCAGAGCCTACTTTTTCAACGTAGCTCAGTGATAGTGTGGGAGGGAATTTCAATGGAGAGTCGCACAGAATTGGTTGTTGTTCATAGATGGTCTTTGACGGCCACTCCCTATGTGGATGACATTTTGGGACATCATGCATTGCTTATCCTCGATGGAATCAGTGACAATCATATTCTAATTCACGATAATGCCCGTGCACATGGCGTTCTCATAGTACAAACGTTATTTGAACAGCATAACATCTGGGTCTTACCCTGGCCAACCCGTTCTCCAGACTTCAGCCCCATCGAATATTTAGGGGATAATTTGAAAAGAAGAATAAGAGCACGTCCACCACTTCCTGATACACACCACGATTCTGAAAGGTCTCTTCAAGGCTTACCTTCAGCAAAGAGACATTTCCACGTTGGTAGAAAGTAAGCCGAGGCGCCTTCGAGATGTAATTAAAGCAAGAAGAGGGAATACGCGATATTGAAATGATAATTAAATATCTAATTACAACTAATTTTATCTGACAGTCTTTTTTTCATTTTCCTTAAGCAATTTACATTTTTTTTAACTTTTTTGGACAAAGTTTCAGATATTAAACGTTAAAAAACGTGAAACTTTGATTAATATATAAAAATACATACAAATCAAGTTATATTACAAACGGGTGGAATATTTTGCCTGTCAGTATATATATATGTATATAATCATTATGTTTGATAATGTTACAATGATTTGATATGTAGCAAAAATTAAAAATATATATAAAAAACTGCAAATTTCTTCGTCAAGCTGTTGACGTGAGTGGATAATTCTATAAATTTTATAATAAATAACATATCGAGCCATCTCCATCAAACAGACATTACATTATATTGGTCTAATACTAACTACAGTTTGGATAATTTGTAGCACGATTTTATTTAACAAATAATTTCTAGTGATGTGTCATTGTTTACATGGAGACCCTTTGTTTAGTTTCAAATTGCAACATATATTGACTTTGTTTTAACTACGACTAGAACTTAGTTTTATAAAACAATCAAATAGTTAAATGTTCAACGGTCATTTCTGCTACTTAATTTTAGTAGTGCTAGTAATTTTCTTTACTTGCAATTATATTCAATGTTAATATAATACATGAAAGTTTATGAGTGTGACAAGTAATTGTGTGCCGGAAACCACTCTGAGAAGGATTGTTGTGCAAGACAGTTATGAAATGTAATATATTATAAGGAACATGCGAAGACGAGCTATCTCCTACTGACTGATGTGTGCACATAGAAGGCTCCCTAAAGTCTTACTAAAAACATAATCCCCCTTACACGTCAAAAAACGCAACTCTGATTTATTCCATACATTTTTTACAAGGTAATACAGTTTTTACTGGATAATCCGCCATGTCTTCGCGTTCATGCACGAAAGATAAAGAACTGCTTTCTTTAAATTAACGCTTGCCAGACCAGAAATGAAATATAGCGCTTCTACAATTTATGTATATGTTGATTTATTTAAAAGTTCTTTTAGTGAGGAAGCCAATACTATTTAAAAGAAAGTTTAGATTTAAATAAGAGTTTATCACAGTTGTTAGAAATGTACTAATACACAAAAAGAGTAACGGTTAGACATCATTTAATCACTGGTTAGCGATTTTAGTTGTTGAATTTTTGCAATGTATCCGATGATTCATCTATAAATATTTTCTATTATTAGTATTATTATTATGATTGCTTGTGGTGATAATATCGTTGTACAATAAAACAAGATTACAAAAATAATTTACTGACATTAAACCATACGGATTGGAGGGTCTGTTCTAACAACTATATAGTGGTGATTATCAAAGCACTGGAAGAGTGAAGTAAAACCCAACTTGTAAAGGAAGGGTAATATTGCAACATACCGTGGACTACATTGTACGCGATAATACATGCCTTTCTAGTTCCACGTACCCCTCATCATTGACATCATATTTGTCCTGGATAAAGGCACACATTGGAATTTCCGGAAACGATAAGCAGACATTGTAACAAAAATAGTCTATGCCTCTTTCGAAAACACAATAGCCAGCAGCTACTGAAGTTTCCGCTCACTGTTCTAAAAAAGAGGAGTCAGAGAACGTACTGCAATGGGAGAAGTAGTGGGCCAAATCACTGACTGGCTGATAAACTACTGCCCCAGAGTTTATCCCACCCATATTAAAGCGGCTAATTATGAAGCTAGCCTTAGCAAGCATATCTCATATAATGCAAAAGCAACTATATGATGACTGACGAAGATTAGACATCGTTTACTGCAGAAAGTGATTACCCAGAGTATTAATCGGCCTCCTGAAAACTTATTCGGAAATATTTCAACATTTGACGAGTGTGGACCCAGTAGTTGGTGTTTTGGATGTACGTTATGTGCCTGATAGAGCATATTCAACTAGATCATACAATTATTTTTCATTGCTAGTTAATAAACACCTCTTTGGAACACCATAGCTTTAGATTTTGTAAGGTTTCAATGCAATAGTTTGCCAGGGTGTAATATTTATTTGTAAGGCTACAGTTTTTTAGGTAAGAATGACCACTTCACCGGCATACATTAATACCAGTACTACAGCATCATATTCAAGAGTCTGATGCAAATCATCCATAAACAAGAAAAACGAAATTGACCTAAGTAAACAACTCTGATATGCATCACTTCTTACTTTAAAAAATTTGGAATTACCATTCACCCCTCCTCAGAATTACAAACAGTTAACAAATTTTGTGGATATTTCCGAATAATACAGCTTAATAAATAGTAAGACTAGAAATAATCTCTTGAGATAATCTTCTACTCAATTATACAATATAAAATATTAGGACAAGGAGTTGCTTTGCCCTGAGTAAATTTAAACAGTCAATTGTGTGCCAAACGTTCTGAAACAAAAATTTTCACAGTATATGATATTTTACTTCTTAAAAAAACAACAGCGAAAATTTCCTTTTTGTTGCAATTTTCAACAAGTATTTATTAACATAAATAATCTCGTTATAGTAAGTAGGTATCACTAGTAAGAAGTACTAAGTAAACTTTCAAATTAGAGCCATTTTTTAAATGATGAATGTTTCTGACCTGGTTATACATGATACGATTGCCTTCTATCAACGATGTACCGTTTCACCAGCTCTTTACTGCATGTAATTTGCATTTTAATTTTAAGTTTAATTGCATCTCACGAACAATAAATAAATAATTAACTTGAAGTTTGTTCGATTCCGGACAATATGATCTCATCGGGTCAGCGATGAATGATCAGAATCGATCAAACCCAAAGTTCACATTCCCCAAGAGGAAATATCTTCTAAAAGAATTAACTCACAATATTTAAGTGAACAAAGTTAAAAGGCAAAATATATCAAAAGTGTTTTGTAGTGTATTTCCCATGGTAAGTCTTTCAACATCATCGGAAATTTTTAAATAAGTTCGATGTTTATAACTTTGAAAGGGTACTAGCGACCGGGGTGTGTAAAGGGTTGTGGAACTATGCAGTTGTTAAAAAGTGGATCTTAAGAGCGTTTGGTCATTACCAGGCCGACGGAAAGTTGTCATAAAAACTGTCGATCCCGAAGTTAGTTTGCGGTCCACTTAGGCCCCGCTTCTTCTCACTTTAACCCCTTCTCGCACCTCATTTCGACCCGATGGGTTATGAAGGTCTTGGCGTAAAAACACCGTATATCATGACGCGTGGGACTTGAGCAGAATTCGATATTTTGCGACCAACTTGAGATACTTAGTTTTACAATGTAGAAATTCCAGGCAGACAGGAATAGTGGATAGTATTACGACAAACTAAAAAAACTAATATGAATATGTTTTATATTTATTTATAGCAATTTTGTATTAGAATGCCAGAAAAGCAGTTTTTTGCCTATTTTTATTCCACAGCTTGTAAGAACCATTGAGGTTCCCGTAAAAATTAAAAACATAAATGGGCAAAACTTTTATGCAACCAAAAAAACTTGTTTCATGAATAAAAAAATAGTGTTAATTTTAAGGTAAAATAAATAAATTGTTCTTTGTATCAATATAGATCAATCTGTGTTATTTTTAACACACATTTGTGAAACTTTTATTGATTGAAACAGCATATTCAAGCAAATAAACATTGATCGAGTTATAAAATATACGTTACATCTACATATATCAAGCGGTGGTTTCTTTTTTTAAGAATATATACAAAAAGGGTATAGTTTGTCATTGTTCGGAATCCTTGCCGGATGTATTATGGTATTATTCGCCTAATCTGGGTTTATTGCGGTTTATGTTAATAATGTCGTCGGGTGTTTTACTCTTTTGTAGGATATTCAAACGGGGTGAAAGTTATGCGTGGTTTAATATAATAAGTTAATCTCATTTTTTATGGTTCACCACTGTTACGATGTTCTTTTCTTTTTGCAAAATTTTCAAGCAGGCTATATTTTGTCTTTTTTTGTTTTTGTTATTCTTTTGCGGACTTGGAACTGTTTGCAACTTTATGTGTTTCATCCATCCACCATATTTTGCCTGTGCTCATTAAAATACACCTAAATGTTAAACTTTACTGTCTGTTAAACGTCAAATATTTTCAGATACGCCCTGTTTTCTAGAAGCTCGGGTTTTAAGTTCTTCATTTGTCTGAAATTTCAGTTTCGTCATCTAAACAAGGCACACCAAAACTGATATTTTATTCTTTTTCCTCTGGAAATATAAATTTTTTAAATAAAGTAGGTTAATGTTTCATTCCTAGAGTTTTTCTCTTCTTTTCACTCTAACAGAGGGAATTAAAAACGAGTTAAAAGCTTAAGAATCGAGGGAAATGATAGGTGTCGCCGACAAAAGGGAAAGATTGCCAAATAGCAGGGATTGAATTTGCCAATAAAATAGGGGGGCCGATCATTATTTAATTTGATTAATGAGACGTCAGTTATAATGAGATTAGAGGATCTCATCCCCCAGTGTCTCGGAGTAATGGAAATTTGATAAGCTCCACCTTCACAAAGGTTTCTTGTTCCTTACAAACTATAATTTACACATTTACGTAACAACGGCCTGCTACATGCCCGTTCTACATATTCATCAGGGCCCGGCATTCATCAAGACGCATCCTTCACGCCCTCCGCCTCTAAGAAGTCTTTTATTAGAAAATAATAGCGCCTCATGGTAAAAACAAAGTTTAAAAGGCTACTAGTTTGTAATTAACAATGTCTTTTTAATGTGATACGAAAAAATACGTTGTTGGTTGACGTTGGGATATTCTTAGCTATAATATGTATAATTATTACTGATTGTTTTTGTCCTATGAGAGTTTAGGATGTAAACAAATAATGTAGTATATAAAATTAATCTCAAAAGAGTGATCAATAAGACAATTGATTTTGAAGGTAAAGGTCAGTTTTTTAACAAGCCATAACAACAACAAAAAGATGGCAGGGTTGTGAAATATGAATCTGCTATTTTCTAAAGAGGGGCGTTTTTTCACTTCAGCTTTCCCCTTGATTCTAGGATAACGTACGAACTCATAAGGTCAATGGGGGAAAGCGGAGAATGATATATGTCTTTTGTTTACCTCACTTTGAAATCCGGTAAGAAGTGAGGGGTCTGCCACAGTCCTTCGTTCGTTGCCTGTTTCCCTGGTGTTTCCTTACAACATACAAATCCAAAAAATAAACTTTCGATTAAAAATTAAAAAAAATTTACTATTATAAAATGTCCTTGAAATAAACAATAAACATTAAATTATATTCAAACAAATTTTTTCATAACTGATGATGTACAGTCCAGAAAGAGAACATAAAATAACACATCATACCGGCCTTCTGATGTGCATACATAATTATATACTATTGTAAAATATAATATATAATTTTATTATATAATTTATATAAATTTTCCTCAGACCATAGCCCTATCCTGTTAACTCTTGAAGTAGGTAGCCCTCAGACCGTTAACGACTTAATAGACTGACAACTAAATTAAAAATTGAACCGTCAAAACTAAGAGCTGAACGTTTCCAGACATACAAAACTAACATTTAACTGAAGATAAATCACTTTGGTAAGCAACCCGACGCATCCTTTCCTACCGTGTTACATCCACTTCGCATTGACGAATTGACGCATGACGAAGTCAAACGAAGAAACAGCCTCACTCTTCGCCTATCATCTTTCAAAACTTTTCTGTCCTCATCCTGACATAGATCGTGATCATACCAAAAACATTGAAAATAAACTAGTTCAACCACTACCTTTATCCTTTCCCCAAAAGCAAAAAAGAAATCCAGCACATCATTAAACACCTTCGCAAAAATAATCTCCAGGATATGACCTTATCACCTCCAAAATCTTTCAATCCTTCACCAAAAAAGCAATCCTGTTCCTAACGTACCTATAGAATGCTGCCCTAAGAACTACTCACTTCCTTTACAATAAAAGTTTTCCACAATACAAATGATCCCTAACCATTTACCTCAATATTATCACCCTATTAGGCTCCTACCTATACTAGAAAACATCCTCGAGAAGCTCATTCTGAAAAGAATCCTTCCCAACTTCGAAGAATATAACAATATTCCATCCCACCAGTTTGAGACCAATATTCCACCATCACTTCCTCTCCTGCGCTAAATGACTGCTCGGGTGCTTTCCTAGATGTGGCTCAAGCCTTTGATGGGGCCTGGCATCCGGGTATGCTGTGGAAGCTCGAGAGCATCCTTTCCTTCACCTACTTCCTCATATTCCGATCATACTTGACTGACCGCTTCTTTCATGTCAGCCATCACTTCTATCCGGCTATGGCCGGAGTCCCGCAGGGTAGTATCCTCGGTCCGAGCCTTTATTCAACGTATACGGCTGACTTCCCTACCCATCCTGACACATCCATTCACATTCCTATTCTCCAATAAAGATCCCGTCCACTCACATCATTCCTTACAGGCCCACCTAATCAAATTAAAACCTTGGCCTACCTACGTCAGATATCCCTTCTTATAGTTACCTTATATTTAAAGGCTAACTTGGAATCCCCATACAAAGCTGAAAAAGCAAGCACTGACAAGACTACAAAACACACTCACGACTTCTAGAAAACAATCAAAACTGTCGCTTCACAACAAACGACTGATATATAATAATAATAATTAAACCCGTTTGTACATACAGAATCGAATTGAGGGAACTGAACATTCTAATTATGTTCGCATCCAGATTTCCCAATCCAAAATCGTCCGAAAAATAGACAACGCTCCCTTCTATCGTTATCTAACCAAACAATACACAATTACCTTAAAATTCTTTTCGTCAAAGATGTCAGAAAATCCGGATAATTAAAATTTTACAAATCCCTTTAATTACATCCCAATCTGGGGTGAGTGTGTGACGTCTAGAGAGGAAAAGTTATTAGCGAGAGTGGAGAGGGTTCAACCCCGCCCCGAGGAATATCGAGTACTCTGGGGGAGTGAATGTGACCAGACCTCTATGCTTCTATCGAGTGTTGTGTTTGTGTTAATTTATTGTAATGAATGTCATTTATTAGCGTGAAAGGAAGGGGTTGCCTATAACCCCACCCCGAGGAATATCAAGTACATTGGGGTGAGTGTATGACGTCTGGAGAGTAAAAGTAAGTTATTAGCGAGAGTGGAGAGGGTTCAACCCCGCCCCGAGGAATATCGAGTACTCTGGGGGAGTNTTTAGTTTTAAACCTGTCATCTCGGACTATTCCCAATAATCCCCCAAGGAGATTGAGATTCAGATTTTCCCTTAATTTTTTCAATTTGTACATGTCATAATATAAAAATAAATACTGTTGTAAAATATGTATATATATATATATAAAATATGTATATATAATTTATCAAGCTCTTTTGCATAGTTTTAGTTTTAAACAATCTACAATTTATTTTCTAGAAAAAAGTAACTATTAGTTACAATATAATTTTAGATATATTCTCTACAAATTTATTATAAAAACAGACGTCACATAAATTTAAAATGCAATAAAATCTTTTTGGAATCGAACAGTTTTAACTTTTATATTCATATATGTTTCTGAATAGAGAAGAGCTCTAGATCCAAGTTGTTTGAATTCGAGAAGGCTCTCTGTTACATGGAGATATGCGAAAGTATAGAGATATCGGTTTGGAAGAAGTGACCCCGTTTTTATTTTCCTGTAGGCTTTCCTTAGGAACCGAAGATTTTTAATTAAGCTAGGGTCTGTGCTCTCCTGAGACTTTGATCAAGAGAATGAAGACACTTATGGTTCATGATCCTCGATATCAGGGAACGAATAGTCCATTACATTAATTTATTGAAAAATTAACATGACAGCCACAAATTGACTCCTTAGAGGTGTAAGAAAGAAACGTATACTTCTAAAATACTAGAAACGTATACTGAATTACATCGGTCACTTCAGGGGTCGAGGATACCTTAGATAAAATTTTTATATTTCGTCGTGTGGTCTGCGGGGTGATGAACCTGTTTTTTGGTCGGTGATATCAAGAGAGAGAGAGAGAGAGAGAGAGAGAGAGAGAGAGAGAGAGTGAGAGAGAGAATGCTATTTTTTATGCTTGCGTGAATTACGTTTGCAGGTAATGCCTATATAATGATATGATCTCCAACTTTATTTAATATTATAGTTGTTTTCTCAACAACTTATATATATGGATATATACTAAAGCGTTTCCAATTATAATAGCAAGAAAGGATTGATGTGTACTGCGGCACACATTATCAAAATTGCACGACGCGATAGTGCTTCATTAAAGTTGGTTTCTGTGTTACACTCGGAATTACAAATGATGAACTGGAACATTTTCGATTTGATTAATTTATTATTGCGTTCTAATTGGTAGATTAAGTTCGCAATTACGTTGATAGATGTCCTATCGGCAAATTTCGACTGGTTAACGGTAACCCAATGACAATTGACAATAACAAATTAAATGGGTTTACGCGGAAACAAACAAACATCGGTAATATCTGAAAAACAAAAACTATGGAAAATATGAAACGTATTTGTTTTTTGAATAAACAAATAAAACATTAAAATAAAAATTAACCAAAAAATGCATTTTAATAAATGTGCGCTATTTCAATCATAGCTAGAAGATTCTAGACAAAGGATTTATATTAATGTTGAAAAAGTGGTTGATCCTGTGGATTTCACATGGTATCCTTTTGGATCAGTTACAATGTTTAACTCAACAGATGATTGATGAAATATCCTTTAATAAATGTACGAAGATTAATCTCGTTTACAAAAATCTAGCCTTTCACGATTAATATATTTTGTATCTTACTGTACATGCTCCGTTGTAATCTAATTTTTAGAAGTTCAGGAATAGATAAGCATGTTTATAAGTCTACGTGCTATAAATGGCAAGAACTTCATACAAAATTAAAGCTATTCTGAACTATCTCTTTATTTACGCTTACCCTTGCACTACATGTCCATATGAGCTAGCTTCTCGGATATTTTGATCTCGACCAAGACCATACATAAAAAGAATAAATGGAAATAATTATGTCCAATTAGACCAACATAAATGGATTAATATAATAATGAAATGGTATTCTATAAGATAGTTAAAACAAGGCTATCTTTTTAATTAAATGGCATATTACTTTATGCAAAATATCGAATGTGTAAATTTTTTGTTTTAGCTTTTCTTATTAGTATAAACATTAGGCACATTTAAGGTTCATATAACTATTTTATATTTACCAAAAAAAGTAAAATTACTTAGGCATAAAATACATCAAAATTTATTGAATTTGCAATAGTATGTAGCTAGTTACTTTCCATCTTACAGTTAACTTTACATTTTTTGAAGATGGAGATTTCCATCGAACGCTGTTTAGATTATATTGTTTTACCACAAGAATTTTCTAAATTAGAAGCTAGATATATAAGGTCGAAATATTTTAATTGCTTACTATTTACAAGGAATACTAAGATGGCAATAATTTGTGTTACCTCCTAATCAAATTACCAACAGCGCTGTTAACCCTGATATATGAGGCGAGGGGAGCGAGATACACACGTTATTATTAACCCAACCAGGGGCTTATGTTTAGCTGAGACGTTATAATGGATTTCACGGTCGGAAAAACGGGAAGCCTCCGTTTCCGAGGCAAGGCCTCGGGGTTACATCGTTTCTGTTTTAGAATGAGGGCTTTAAACAATAACTATCAAAGAAGAAGCCTTTGCATTGTTCCACAAACTGCGTAAGTGGTAGCATGTTGCCCCCCAGGAAGGAAGACCCATGAAGAAAAGAGGGCGCTAAGGTTGATTAATTATTGCTAAATTGCGCTAAAACTGACGTCACCGCTTTCACAAAGCGATATGTTTTTTCGGGCCATTAATCTATCGCCGGCCGGACTCCTTTCAAAGCACCCATTAACTATGGTTAACAATAACAATTTTCCAACGAACATATATTGTAGACAAACAATACCACTCAGCTTTTTACTTATCTATTATTTTCTTTATATTTGTACTACATAATACATCATATTATAAACAATTTAAATTATCATATCAAGTGTTAAATCCAATATTTATGCGGATACATTTTCTAATCAACGAACACTCAGGATCAAAGATTAGTTTTGAAGAAGAATGCAAATTCAGTTGTCGACCTATTTTAAAGTCAACAGTGATTATGACCTTAAAATAGGTCGAAAGCTGGCAGTAACAAAAAATTTGATTTCTTCTTCAAGACCATACCTTGAACCAGAGTGTTCGTGAGTGAAAAAGTGGTCGCTATAAAAAATCATTTGTTAAGTTTTGCGCATACTACGTATAAAAACGACTAGGTTACAAGAGGTTGGCCTCTTCAAAACCTGGCCTACTTGACCAATTACATCATTGCCTAGAGGTCTTCGTTAAAGTTAAGCTTAAGGGTTTTTACCCGAGGATGCAGTGTGTATCATATAGGCATTGACTTTGACTATTGATTCAACCTAAATAAACCATCCCACCCACTGAGGACATGTTCAGTTTTTAACTTATTCTTACTAGCACTATCTGCAAAGACTTGTTTCTGCATCTTTGCCGGAACACGTTTAAGTAATTTAACAAAGCCGCGAGTTAAGACGGACCCAATAAGTGATCATATGCCGGTTCAGCAAGAGTTTCGTCATTGTTCTAAAGAAAATACATTACTCTAAAGTTCGTAGTGAGTTCGCCTAAAGTTTGAGTTTGATTGTTTTATTTTCCATTTGGCGTCATTCTTTAGATGCAAGAGTACTGTGTTATCCAACAACATATTATTATTTATACAACATATATTATTTTCCATGTAAAGTACTGGTTTAAAGATTATTAAGAGATCGTAACATGCGGTGTGGTGTGATGTAGGTTTAGAAAAACTCTAACTGTGAGTACAAATACTTTGATTAAACCTAAAATTTCTATATTGTGTACATCATTGTATAAATTCATAGTCATATCTTATATGTATTTGTATAGTTTAAACAATGTTTATAAATCTCAGGCCCTGATGATGATTTCAATAAAGTTAGAAACGTTGGCATGATAAAGAAAATGTTTTTCTAAACGTACATCACACCAGACCGGATCTCACGTTCTCCAAATAATCATTACTTAACGCTCACTAAATATTACATGTACTACATATTCTTTCGTTTAGATATTTATTTTCTATCCTAAAGATATTACTGTGGGTGATTAGATCATTTTTTTAATAATTCAGTTATCCAGTTGGTTTAGAAATTGAGATTGGTACAAATATTTTTTCCAACCTACCTAATTTTTCCAAGTCGGTTTACACATTTTTATCGAATCTAATTACCAACTTGGTGGTTCGGTTGGGGTAGCCAATCATTTTTGAAGGCATTTTAAGCGCTGAGTAGAGTAAAACTCATTTGAGGGATTAATCAATGATGGTAACGTTAACCTTCTCCCTTCTCTAATAGATGGACCTAATCTGTAGCCACAAATGAGTGCAATTGAAGACTGGAGGGGCTAAACCATCAGTTGATGTGATTTATGAGGTTTGTAAGAAGAGTTGGAGACGGCTGCAGGAACTGGTTTCTGCAAGCGAGTCGGGAGGGTGCTTTGACGCCACGCTCTGACGATATTTCAAAGAGTTATAATTACAATTTATATTAATATTCATTACAAGGGGTGCGGGCGGAGACAGACCGCCTTACTAAACCGGCAATCTCCACTTCGAGATTTACCCTCGCGAGGAAACTTTAAAGGCCCTCAATTTCAAGGTAATTTTAAAAACGCGAAGTCTGGATTTCAAGGGAAAGCCTCGGCGAAGTTTGCGGTTGACTTACGATGAGGAGCTTTAAAGAAGGGCCGGTTCGCCTTACATAAAATAGTTCAAAGTTTAAGCCTAATGGCGAAAGCAATTTTCAGCCGGTAATTTCCATTCTACACAATTTTTAAGCTACAATGTAGTAAAGACTTACTTATTTAATTTGATGTTTAAATCGAAAAACACAAAAACTTTTCTAAATCGAAAGATAATGTAGGTACGTTTTATTAATGTAAATTTTAATAAAAGTAAAGCTTATTATATAATAAAATTGTAAAGTAATTATTGTTAATCACACTATTTAAAAACCTCTCATGGTGTAGTAATTTCACCCGATGGGAGAATTATGCTTGAGCATGAATTTTTGGTGTAAGAGTAAACCTTTTTACTGTATGTATTACTGATATTTATCCCGTTTTGTGTCCCCTTTGATTTATATTAAGGGTAATTTATTAGCGTAAATGTGTAATGAAAGAGGGCTGATGGAGGAATATGGAATTATCAGTTACGTCACACCAACTGATTTAATTGAGTTGAAGGGCGACAAAGCGTAGTCAGAGTGGGCCGACACTAGACAGTGTATGCTTGAAGAAAGTGGCATTGTGTTTTGTCTATCTAATTGTAAAGTAGTTAATGTAAACTCTCTACTAAAGTTTCTCTCAAAAGAAAGAGTTAGGGGTTTACATCCTGTCTTCTTTATCGCTGTACCTGCAAGATGGTGTTATTGGAAATGATGGTATGGTTCTCATTTTAATTAAATAAGAGGATGTTGTATTGGATCTTCTTGAGGTCATTACAGGTGAATAAAGAACATCACTATTGGGTTTCACCAAGCTTTCGGCGAATGTTCCGCCATCATCAGGGCCTAATTAATTTTAAAAACAAAATTTACCTGAACAGGGTTACATAACACGTTTTATATAAATACATTACAGAAATACAAATACGTAATTAACCCCGTTGTTAGGAAAATTCAATTTATTGCACATGTTTTTTTGTTTTTTTTTAAGTGAAGGTGAAAAATGAATCTATATACTAAAAAAACAAAAACAAAAACCGTCTTGCTTAAAGTCTAGTGACCCTCATCGTCAACCTTTGGTTTCACTTTTTCATAAGTTAACACTAAATCTCAGGTACATGTATTTCTCTATCATGTATATATATATATATATATATATATATATATATATATATATATATATATATATATATATATATATATATATATATATATATTACGCAGGGCGGGTGACCAGGACTCGAGGGGTTAAAAGCCTAGGTAGGCCCGTACCCCATCCCTAAAAGATCTGGGACCTGGTCGGTTCACGAGTCCTGTATAAACCTTTTGGACCTATTCACAAACCCAAAGATTTTGGACCATTTTATCTTGGGGAGTGTTTTGGTTATGTCCTCTCCTTCGAAAGTTTCAAATCTTTCCCAAGTATACCTATCGCATTCTGCAAGGTAGTGTCGGGCCGTTTCTTCCTTTGTTTCACAGAAGCGGCAGAAGGGGTCTGGTAGAGTACCCATTATGAAGAGGCAATGACCCGTTAGGATACCTATCAGCCTTCTAATTCCCCTCCTAGAGTTAGAGAATAACCATTTCGTTTCTTTTGGTTTGATTTCCTTCAGAAACTCTTTCGATTGCCTGTGCCCGGAGGACATATTCCATTCTTTAAGGAATTGTTTCATGCCCCAGCAACTAATACTCTCTTTCGCTGTGCTTATAGAGTGGGGTAATACCGGTTGTGGCCCGACAAACGCAGTATTTGATCCTTCTTTGGCCAGGCTGTCCGCCTCTTCCTTGCTATGGTGTCCCTTATGAGCAGGTATCCATATGAGGGTTACCCTATTCTCGTTCCTAGTAGTTATCCTATTGATAAGTTCAACGGTTTCCTCTACCAGCCTAGATGTAGATAACTCTTTTTGTAATGACTTAAGACTGGCCTGACTGTCGGCCAAAATTCTAATATCTTTTCCCTTAGTATTATTATCCATGAGTGTTCTACAGCAAACATTGATAGCCCAGACCTCAGCCTGAAAGACTGAAGTGTTATTACCAAGAGGGGAGGAGATGCTGATTCCTGATTTGGGTATATGTATACCAGCACCGCTTCTCTTGTCCTTAATGAGTGAGCCACATGGAGTAACTACCTGAAAGTGTTTTTTCCCCAAAGGTGTTTTAACCGTTTTGTCGCTTTCTCTATCATAGATCCGTTATATATATACAAGTTTTTTTAAACTGTTATTTAACTTAAAATTATAATTTAACTATATAAGACTATGTACAAGGATTTGAAGAAAATTGAGAACACACCTCGGACGGTTATAATATGGTAAGGGACCTATCCCTGTTATCAATCCCTGTGTGATTAGACACAATAAATTAGGCCCTGATGATGGCGGAACATTCGCCGAAAGCTTGGTGAAACCAAATGGTGATGTTCTTTATTCACCTGTAATGACCTCAAGAAGATCCAATACAACATCAGTTTAAACTACGTAGGTCGATCAACGTCAACTATAATTAAATAAGGGGTACCAAATTGTGACATTTAAGCAACGTTAGTCATTCAAATTTCATGCTGATGTACCTCCAGGCTCTTAGTCTTTGTCCTCTTTTGTTTCTTGTCTTTATTAAAGTCGTGCCAACTCCTTTTTCTGATACCACATTTCTGTTCTTCGCTGAGGATCTTAAACTATTAATTTATTAAAGCCATTAAATAGTGCTCTTTGAACGATCTTTCGTTAGTATCTCTAAATGCAGTCATATTTCCTTTTCTAGAATGGCCACATCTGACCTAAACTTCATCTACTCTATTAATAATGTTATAATGTTAAAATTTTAGTAATGTTGATAAAATTAAAGATTTACGAATTCACTTTGACAATGTCCTTCAGCTACAAGATATCTAAAACTTGCGCTAAAGCAATAAAAACGCTTGTGTTTTTAATTCGCTATTCAAAATCTTTTAAAAATATGGAAATATTGGTATAACGGCAATAAATAAGCTGTTTCAAGCCGGTTTCAAGATACCTTACATATTTAAGACAGTCCTGAAGAAGATATAAAATGATATTGGCGTCCAAATATGTATACCATCTAAACTGTTGCAGCATAACTCGTCAAACAAAAAAGGTAGAATTATTCACTGTAAACAAATAAAATATTAAATAATTTTAAATCCTAAAATTTCTGTTTTAATGAAAATCAGTTACTGTAAACACGATAAAATACAGAAGTTGTAACTCGTATAAGCTTTTACAGATGCAAAAAATCAATTCTGGGTGTTACCTCATACGCTAGATTTTTCATTTGATATTTATCATTGGGTCCACATTCCACATTTTCTGTAAAGGATGAGAGAAGGTTTGTGCATATTTACAGTTTTCAAAATGACTTCAGGTCTTTAATACCAGAAAATCGAAAGCTTATGTTTGTAAACAAAAGTTGATTCGGATCGGGAAAATGAGCGAATAGGGCCAGAGAACGGGCTACGATGGCTTGGCTTTAAGGGGTGTAAACCGAGAGATACGCGAAAGTATTACCCCTGGTTGACGTAGGCTGAACGTAAATATTGGGGAATGGAAGTCGTGGGATGTTTGTCCATTTTATAAAGCCCAGTCAGCATTTCAGTTTTAACTTTTTCACCCAGCAAATCGTTCCGCTGAGAGGAGGGTGAGATTGAAAACTGTACGGGTGGATGGTATTTGGAGTACATTTTGGAACATTTGGAAGTTCGACAACTACTTCAGTCACGATTTAGGCCCTTTTTAAAGCCCCTATTATGTGTTCGTTTTAAACTTTCCCTTCTGAACTGATCTCAGAAAATCTCAATGATGAAAATAAAGACAAACGAGGAATCGTCAAACTCCACGTTCAACAGTTACTTACCTTAATGAACTTCATTGTCATTATTGCACGACTTTGCCATTCCCTCTCATTATGACTCTCCTCGCTTTCTTCGACCCACGCTATCAACTGTTAAAACTAATTCATTCCAAGAGTAGAAATTTTTGATCCATTTAAATGATTAGCTGTGACATCCTGTAGTTAGCTCATGTTATTATTTGACTTAGAATGGACCAAACAGACTGTCTTGTTTAGAAATGTTGAATTTTTTATTCTAGCTTTATTGATACAGTTTTTTATTCTATAATAGTATTTATTCTTCATCACTATTGTTATTCCTCTTATAGGCACTACCCCATATATTGATTTACGTGTCATAGAAGAAAACTAAGGAATTAAAATAGGAGGGAGCGTAGGTGGCCGCAACGGTTTAGACATTGACAAGGCGCTCATCACGGTAAAGTAAAGATCTAGGGTTAGAATCCAGTGGCACTGAATTCAAACCCGACATGCTTACAAATGGGTTTTTTTCAAAAACATCGGCACTCCAAGCGTTCATATAACCTGAAAATACTCTCGTAAAAAAAGTAGAAAGGATTCTTTTGTTATGTCCTTCATCACAATCCTACAGAAAATCATAAAATCACATTATTTTGAGAAAAATGATAAAAAGAAAAACAGCAAAATTATTAGAATCAATGAAGAAGATGAAACTGGCAGACATCACCTTGTCTCTGTTAATATAAGTAAAATTAACCTAATCTTACGCTACAAAAATGAAAGAAAACCATAAAAAGCCCGGAAAAAATTGAAGTATTGATCGTTCAATTATCTCTGCCCTTACCCCTTTACATAATCTGGATCTTGATTGCAGATGGCAATAATTTTTCTAAACAACTTCTAGCTAGCAATTAAAAGATAAGCTTTTCCTTGCTCAGTAGCTGAATGTAGGCCTAAAGTGGTGAGTAATTTCTTAATTACACTTCATCTCGTTGAGTTAGAGCATTCTTGGGTTTAATTTAGCTCTGTACGGTATATGTCAGTGGGTGGTAGGCCTTTACTCTGAGTCCCTTTATTACTATTCCTAAGTTACTATATTATTTATTTATACTTTTTTGTAATAATTATTTCATTAAAACAATTAAATTGGTATGTGTTGTTAACACATTTATCCACATTCCATTTATTCTTCGAATGAATTTTTCAATGAAAACGGGTTTACAAGTTGCCTTCCTGAAAGAAATTCGGCCTCGAACATACTTGACAGCTCAGTACCAATCAAAACGCGATTTGCGATTAATAACAATTTTCTTTTGAAAGAAACTAGAGATTGAACCAATATTTTTTCTAACTCAGCTTTTCTTAAGATTGATCATCATGTAACGTTTAATAACAAACGTTACTATAAAAATATTTCCGTTAGTACAATATAAAAAACAAACGTGCCAACTGGGCTAACCAATATTGAAGGAATGTTGATTATTTAATTTTTACAATTATTTTATAGATTTGAAATAGATAATATCTAGACTTTTCCTAAGCATTTTGATTATTCTGTTTGTTAAATTTCGTTATACTTTGTTGCACAACAGAAACGCCAAAGCTGTCCGGACGAACTGAAACGATCCAGGAAATAATAACAAAGATTATGCGGTTGATGATTGCCTTTTGTGTTGCCGCTACGGCTAGTGTATCATTAAGAGCAACATAATTTAAGGCTTGTTAGCAACACCTGCCTTCAAAGCGATATCTCCGCACACGCTTTTATAAACCAAAGTAAGTGAATATGATGAACCGCAAACACCCCCCAGATAAGACAATCTGGAATTTAATTAAAATATATCTTTAGAATGTGTACGTATAAGTGAAATTAAGGAAGGAGATTGCCAGTTTATCGTGTGGTATAGTTTTGTTCAAGCAATTTAGCATGTATCTTGAGTTTCTCTTTGCAAACTGCGTAATGTCTGAGAAAATTCGACAACCCACAAATTGGTTATAACATACATTGAACATACATCTGATGTATTTTTCCGTCACGTAAAGAAAGGTTCCTCGATGTGTCTCACTTAATTGAAGGGTGTCATGGCTTGGCTACTTATAAAGTGCGAGTAGGAATGCCACCCGGTATTAGAATTGAGCTTCAGCATAGGAGCGAGTCCTTCGGTCCCCAGTTCTTTTTTATTAAAGAAAACATGATTATTTTTATTGTCTAAAGTATGTGGTGTATATCTGGTTTGGAACGTTATGTTTTTTGTATATTGAAATTGAATGAATTTTTATATTGGAATACGCATGTACTGTGAGAAAACCGATGATGGAATATTGTAAAGTGAAGTGGATTATCGGGTAAGCCGACGATTTTATTAGGGGCTATTTGATTATAAAATTTCAGAATGCAAAATTTAAATAAAATGACAACAATCGCGGGAATTTTGAATTTCGAATTTTATTGATTACAAATATAATATTTTTTGTAAACATGAGATTAAAAATCGTTTTTTTTTTTTTTTTTTTTTTTTTTTTTTTTTTTTTTTTTTTTTTTTTTTACAACTACCTGCATAATTAAAAATCGTAACGTTTAATTCGGTGAAAAAGATCGGTTGTATATAAACCACGTCGGGGTCTAACGCCTCTGGGCGTAAGAACAAGATATATTCAGATAATAGCCGGTTATCCTTGGTTGGGGTTAACTAGATGTTGATAGGATAACGAGGCCAGGTGGAGGCCGAAGGGCACCTGCCCAATTCATTATGTCAACCGGGAGAGCCAATAAACCGCCCTGACACTAAAATAGGGAATAAACTTGACAGTGAAAGGTGTCAAATAAAAGGGCCTCCATTAACTTCCGTTCCCTACTCCAACGCTTCCATCACGTTTTATGGGTTTTATAAGGAAGCGGGATCCCATTGACAATGGAATGATTGAGGACATTTCGTTTTTAGTGGCGTTGTTTTCAATTATAAACATTCAAATCGTAAATCATTTCCTTATCAAAGCAGAAGTTTTATAAAGCTCGCATTATGCGTTTATTTGCGTATTATCACAGATGTAATTATTACAAGCTTTCAATAGTACGATTTTATGTTAAAATCGGAGAAAAGCCAAAAAAGAAAGTCCGGATGGAAAGAGATTTTTCAAAAACGCGACGAAGGAATTTTCCATTTCCTGATATAATATAAAAACAATAACTAATAAGTATTTAACGTTTTTTGATGAAAAAATATTTGTAATGATATAAATATACGCATCCATATTACTCGCAACCTTTGGGAAAAATCAGTGTACTTTCATTAATTTATTGCATTTTTTTGTAAAAATAAACTAAAACAGAAGTTCCAACCTTACATTAGCGGAAACGCGTGGGCTATTCTTCCTCAGGTATGAGCGAGTGAGCTTTTTCAGGTTGTTTTGGATGAAGGTGTGTTAAGACAAATAAAAACAACGTTAATAACAACATGTTTCTACTCAAAATTACTGTACTCTCTTTTATTTCTTGAGTTTTTGTTTGTGTGATCATAAATCATAATCGCTCTTTTATCAGATCCTAATTAGAATTATGCTTGAGTAATTTCTGATATAACTTACGTGCAATCAAATACTGGGCCTTTTTAGTTTTTTTAGTTCATAACTATATTTAGTAAAGTACATCAGTTCATACAGGAGGACGTCCAACTTCCCGTTGGTAGTCGCGGACGAGGGGACAAAACACTTTACAATCCTTTTTTTACCAACATTGTAGGATAATTAAAATGTCATGGGCTAAGCCATGATTCGGACCCAGAACCGCGGACAAATATAAGTCGGGCGCCAGAAAAATCCTAATACGTACCAAGGAAATAACTTCACGACAGAAATTCTACTAAAACGTACTGCACAATAACATTTATTGAAATAATTAATACATTTTTGACCATTTTTATTCTGCGTGTGTTTTTGTTAGTTCACGTGTGTCATTATTTAATTTGTAAAACTAAACTGTGGATTTCTATTTCTGCTTTTATTGACTGCCTCTTGATTTTTTTGATTTGTATAGGCTCAAATCTGCATTCATACAAACATGCGCGGAGTTCAGCCTATTCGCTTCTCGTAGTCCACCAGCAATTTCAGCTGTTGCTGATTATAGTAAACTGCCGGCAGATTTGAGAATCACCCACCCGGGTGTTTATTGACTACATCTATTTGAACTTATGGTGGTTTAATAGGAAAATACATTTTAGATGACATAATTGTACTAACAGTTAATTTAAATAACCCTATATGCTTAGAGTTAGTAGTCATAATTGTCTTATTAATTATTTGAATTAATTATAATTTTAATCTAAGCTCATGGTTAAGACGGAAAAGCTAGTATCACGAGCGAGATTCGAACCCACGACCTTCGGTTATTCTAAAAAAAAGGTGGCTAAAAATTAAAAAAGATTGTAGGTTGAGATGAGGAGTTGGTGTCCGAGTGGATCGAAGTCAAAATAGTCAAATAGATTACACGACATTTGAAAAATGGCAAAAAGGAGGGACAAAAGGTGGGGTTGAGGTTGGAAGTTAGAGTCCGAGTAGATAACTCAAGTGGTAGAGCAGCGGCGTATCTAGCCGAAGGTCGTGGGTTCGAATCCCACTCGTGGCACTAGCTTTTTCATCTCAACAAACACCTTAGATTAAAAGTTTATTTGGAAATCGTGAAATGCGGTCTGGTGTGACGTTTGCATTAGAAAAACTTTTTCTTTATCATGCCAACGTTTCGATCTTTATTGAGATCATCTTCAGGGCTCAAAGTGTTTGTTTTCCGTGTAGATGTGTCATTCTTGTGGGTCGTATTGACTTAGATTAAGAGTATAATTAGTTATAATTAATATAGCAATTTACAATAAGCATTAGTTTTGGAAATTAAAACATTTTTACATATAAATATGAACACACCGTTATTATTGTACCATACAATATTTCAAAATCAATTTATTCAGAAAAACTCACTCTTTCTAGTTTTTGTCCAATCTAATGCTATATGGTTGATGAAATCTAGGTTTTTGAAGTTGTTAAATTTTTAAAATGAATCATTTTTGATAAGTTCTTTTAATGTTATTACAAAACGTAAACATTTGATGGTAATTTATGATAAAAGTTTATTTCCTAGGCAATATTTAATTTATATTCCTTCATCCAATATATATTTAGTACAAGAGTTAACTTTTTGAATTTCCTTTCTTTTTAGTATATAAAGATTTATTTATAAATTTTAACCAAAGAAACAAAGTGAAGCAACAAATTATTATTTATCATTACTCGTGAAATGTAATCAATATTTTAATGAAATCCGTGAAAAAATAAAATCACTATTCTCAATTATCCAAAAATCCTAAATGATACCCTAACAGTTTTTGTTTTTGTTAACTATAGTTTATATTTGATACTTTAACAATGTTATTTTATTATCACTAACATGATGGTCAAAGACTTGTGATTCAAGGCGTACCAACGGTCACTTTAGAGCCGTTTATAATTTGCCTATTCCTATTCATTATTGTTGATGTTGTACAACGGACACTGCGTTAACTAAAGCAGTCAGCAGTTTGGCCACGTGGAATAAATTCCCATCAGAAGATCAAAGGGAGTAGAATCAGGTTTTCGACGCGGACCCCTTTGTAACGAACACATCAGCAGCCCAACTTGAATTTGGGCATCTGTTTGATCTCTACTGGACAAAGGAGACTATCTTATTTGAATTGGCCCACACAAGCGAATTTTTGAGAATAATAGCTCAAAGGCAACCACCTTGAACGGTTAAGATGATGTTGGTCCGATAAAAAATACATTTTCATAATTCAAAGAACAATTTGCAAACTTTGTACTCTTTATGATACAATTGTCGAAAATCGGAAGGCATGTTTTACTGGATCATATTTTACCACACAACACACATAATACTAACTTTTCAAACATTAAAAAAATGGTTGTTGATGAGATAAAATGCATTTTTTTCTTAAGGTTTAAGCATTTAAAACTGGAAATAATAACGGCGCTTAGGATATACAGTTAGCGCACAGCCTAAAGGCGTTGCAGGTTACGTGATACCAACAAGGTTAGTCAATTAGACAGTTGTAATATAAACTTATTAGCCATACAATTGCACATTCTTAATGGTTGCTGATTCCTGATTATTTCTAAATTAAAGTTTTAAATTAAAAAATATATATTTTAAAGTCAAATGTCTAACCGTAATCTAAATAAAATAAACAACTAATAAAAAATAATAAAAACAAGCAAATCTTAAAGAATAGGGAACACTAATTAATTAATTATTTCGTTTTTATCATTTTTTATGAAATTTGGGCAACCATTCACTCGGTAAAGTTTTTTGCATTAACATAAAAGCTATTTTGGATTTAATTTCGAACCTTTTGTCCGTCTTATTTTTTTAACGTGAGATTGTGCCAGGCAAATATGACGGAGCCTGGAATTTAACGGTTTGTGTACCCCTAGAAAATAAAATTTTCTTATTCCCTTAACTGTTCCTCGTCCAAATCATCTTCATCTGTAAAGGTGCCAACACCCGAAGGAATATTCACCGCATTTACATATTAGGTCTTCTATGTTCATTGAAAGCGGTAACAATTTCTACAACACTACGTGCAACACTGATCCGACATTTTTTTAGGATTGCGTGAGAGAAAAATTCTGCACATTAAGTGTACTAGTGACACTGACAATTGGTTCTAACTTGTGCATTATCACTTTAGTTTTTATTAATTATTGTATTTATTTATTATAAATGTCGGCATATAGTATGTAAACCGCGGCAATGCTACAATAATAGAATATTTTTTATTTTTTGTTTTTTATTTTTATTTTTTAATGTTTTAAAACATTTCCATGTTTTTTAAACACAAAAAGAAATACATTACTTATTTACATGGAAGTTTCGGGAATTTAGTCACATCGTCAGCATCTTATATTGCATTCAATTTATAATTTATTATTAACAATAATATTATATTTTTTAAATATATAATGCAAATAAGGTTGATAGGAGGAATTGGTGTCTCGGGGCTAGAGAACCGGGGAGTTCGAGTCCCGCTCGTGCCACTAATTTTTCTTCTCAGCCTTCTTTGCATAAAAATATAAACAAATTATAAAAACTAATAACAATTGACGTCAAGCCACATTGCCAAGAAGGAAGGAAGCACTCTATTTTGGCCATGGGGCTTGTCGATGCGAGATGGTTATATCTGTTTAAAATATAATATGGATAATAATGAATTATAAATTTAATGCATTATAAGATGCTGAAGATAGGTGTAAATTCCAGAAACATCGAAATAAATATAAATAAGGATTGTATTTACTTCTTCATTTAAAAAACCTCATGGAAACATGAACAAAAAAATTTAAATAAGACAAATTAGCCTTTAAAATTCCATGTTAAATTAAACACCTTTATTGTTTTATATTAAAATAATTTCATGGATAAAGCCAATTAAAAATAAATATTCTAAGTAAAATCGTCAATTTTTTTAAATATATAATTTACGAAACAATTTAAAAAGTTAAATTAAATTTAATTAAGCTTGGATATTAGTAGATTTCACATTTATTAAATTTAATAAAAACACAAATGAGTGATTGTTGAAACTGATAGATATCAATGATTACGATAAATTGTAGAACTTAACCCCGTTGTGAGCCATTAAAAAAAACTATATTAAACCTCAATGTACTTAATCTCTCATCTTTGAGGTACATGCAAATGTCACCAAAGTCCAGGTAAAACGTACACTTTCATAAAGAGAATTTAATGACAAGAAGGATGTAATGAGCACGGGCTTCCTAACTCTCCATTTCCTTGGACAGGAAACAGCTCCCCTTGACGAAAATTGTCCCTCGTTTCCTTCAACGAATTAAACCGATTTTTTTGCCCACCACTAATTTTTCATGTGGCCCTTTAGCTGTTATTAGAGCGGCAAGAACGTATACAAAAAAATATGAAAACCACCGTGTGAAAAGCACATTACCACCTACCGTTCTCACAATATCGAGTCATGTTTTTTTGTCGGTTGAAAGGATGGTTTGTTCAGTCGATGTTTACAATATTTTGACACTCGACTACTCGTCTATAGGTCTAGACAAATTTATTGCTCCTTGTTTTATAAAATTTAAAACTTCTTTATGTTTATACAAACGGATGTATAAGCAGGACGACAAACTAACAAACTGTTTCTTTCTCGGTCCCTCTCTCTCTCCTCTTTCTCTCTCTTTTTCTCTCTCTCGCTCTCGCTCTATCCATCTATCTATCTATCTCCGTTTCAATATGTGCATAATATAATGCATAATCTTGTCGATCACATTAAGGTGTTTCGTGACATAGTCATGTATAGATTTATTTTTTGAAAAACGTTTGTTAACAGTATTGTAGTTTCATACCTAAATACTTTTTGCTTTAAATATAATATATTATCTACATTTTCCTGTGTTTTGGTTTTCAATAATGACATAATATTGCTCCTTTTTATACATTACATGGCTTTTAATTTTTAAAAACACGAAATTTCATCTTACAATTTATGCTTTCTTTTTGAACTGTAGTATGTATTTTGATATGTTTATCGAACGAAAAAAATTGCGACGAAAACAGGGGTTTTTGCAATTAATATGGATTGGGGTCCGGGCGGTACGAGACTATGTTGTAACATGACCCCTTGCTTTTGACAAACGGCCCATAAACAAAGCACGTTTTAATATCTTCTCTCTTTAGGAGGGGTTTTTTAACAAGTACAAACGTTTGAAAAAGTTAGACTATGATAGCAATTATTTAAAAAAACCATTACAATAAAATATAAGTAAAAATAAATATTAATAATTCTTTGTTGGTGTGTCTACATTTATGCAATTCAATGTCGATGAACCTTGTTCTCATTTTAAAAATTTGTTAATTAAAAAAAAAGGTTCAGTAATTTGATGAGTTTTGCTTGTTAACATCAATTGGAACAGAAAGATTTTTGTTGGTTCCTTTCTATGTTTTCTTAAAAAATATTAGTGTGAAGAATGGGACGCCAGGTCAGGTTGAAATGGAATAAAGTAAAGAAAAACTAAATTTTCAAGTAAACCAAAGTTTCGTCAATTTATTGACTTCAAGGCAGGTTAAGGGTAGAAAGACAACATTTCAGATTCTAAGGTATACAAAACGATTAATATTTTTATTTATACATTAACTGCTAATTAAGCGTTTCAGCTAATTAGAGTTTACGCTGTCAAAAATAATAAAGATTCTGATTCGGCCTTATCCCAACATCCTTTAAAGGAAAGACAGAAATTTTGCTTTGAAAATGTTAAAACTGTGAAATTAAAAAAACATGATATACTTAAATTGTGAACTCATTAATGAGGGTTATGTGGGCTTACTCTATAAAATATAACAAATTGTAATTGTAATGATATACATGCACATATGAATGTAATAAACCTAATAGGTTGACAACAAAATCAGTGTGGTGCTAAGAGTGACGTGTTATGCATAAAAGGTGATGTGCCAAGTCTGAATTTGCACTTCTGCAGTCTGCCGTCCGTTGGTTGAATCTGTATCCGAGTGTGATTAATTGTCTAGTAATTATCTTCCTGAACATTGTTAATGTAACTACCAACTGGAGACTAACATTGTTATACTTATTTTATGTTTGTTCTTTCCTTAAGTACATAGAAAATAAAGCAGAGTTATAGCTGAACATGTTCCAACCTTCAAACTTAACCGTATAAGATTGACTGAAAAGCTGAAATTATTAGTAAGTATAAATAAAATAATTTTAATTGTTTTGTATAACTTAGAACCTGAAATGTTGTCGTTTACCCTTAGCCTACCATGAAGATGTCAATAAATTTGACGAAACGTCGGCTTACTTCAAAACTTAATTTTTATTTTATTTCATTCCATTTCAACCTGGCCGAGCATCCCAGTCATCAAACTAATTTATTCATCACGTTCATCTACTCAACATTAAATAATATTTTAAATTCCTAAAAAATATATTGTATTTACGCGGATTATTCTACCAACGTTATTGTGTCCACATTTTTTGATTTAATAGCACACCCTATTTGACACTGTAACTAAATTAGTAAGTAGTTAATACCCCAACTATTTTCTTACGTTTTTGGATAAAAAGTCTTAGTCAAAAAACGTATCTTTTTCATAATCCAGTCATCAATTTTCATTGAAATACGGGGAATTCAGATGGGAAGTTCCACCACCTGTTAAACGAGCATTGTTGAAAGCAAGAAACTCCAAATTAGCTTGGATAATTCAAATTCACGCCGGTATATGCTGACAAATAGATGCGAATCCGCAGTGTAATTAACACATAAATAACGCGACTAAGTCGAGTTGCTCACAAATGTCGCATCACGATTTCTTTACCATGCCGCAAATATCCCTATATAACACTATTAACCGGTAATATTTAAGTTATAGAACTTCCTGATTCAATGGACTTATGTAATAACCCTATAAACAAAGCAAACAAATAGAAATAACTAACATATTTTATGACAAAGATAAGAACTTTTTGACTTAGTGAATTGATAAAACGATAATACATTGCTCGAATTTCAAGTGAAACATTACGAGGATAATAACTTTACATGAATATCGATTTTTACAAGTACGATTATAATGTAATAATAATTTTTTATTGAATTTAAGAAATGACAAATGTACTTTCAAATCATTTATGAACATGGATGTTGGATCCGTCTGCCAGAGGTCGTTGTATAAACAATCGGACAGGGAAAAGGACAGAATAAAGTAAGAGAATAATAATAGGCTAGGAAATAAATGGAAAGAAAAGTGTAATAACAACTGGTCGAATCCAAACAGCCGATTTTAAGTGCAAAACCTCACTTCTTTCTTCTTAATTCACTTAAATTGTCATCGAAACTCATTGAGACAAAAATCGTCAAAATTGCCTTCATTTAGGTCGAGCTTGGACACATGACCGGCATTCTTCGTGATGTTGATGTTTAATTTGACTAATAAGAAAAGAAAAATAGTCGTGCCGGTCACAGAGGTTTTCTAAGGATAGATGGAGTCAAATAAGCCAAAGTGGAAATTTTTGAGTATCTGTATCGGGAGACATCAGAACTTTTACAATATAGCAGTAAAGCTTAAGTTTATATACCAAAACTAAATAACTGTTGGTTTCTAAACACAGTATATTACATGTAACACAGAATTGCACGACATATCGCATTACAAATATTAAACTTGATTTTAATAGGTATTGTTTCTTGAGGATGAAGGCTGACCAAGTGTTATTTAGAGCTAATTTAGCCACTGATGCTTTCCAAAAGAAGCGCTTCGTCCAAGAGAATCTTGGGGTAAAAATGATAATTAAACATTTGTATTAATTTACAATCTCAATAAGTAACATATAGATCCCAATAAGAATTAAATTGCTAAGCTTATTTTCAAAAACAAAATTACTCAACTTGGCGTAACATGAGAGGCTGAGAGTAACATGAGAGAACTGCACGGAACACAAATTAAATCCCGAAATACTCAGTACGTTAATATTACAATATTTATTTTATATATTTATTTTTATGCACATAATAGGCCTCCTTAGGGTCAACCATATTTACAACCTTTTACAGCACTAATGCAGGTAAGATGATATTCCCTGAAAATCCTATCAAACAAATTATATGCTATTTCTATTACAAATGTTTATAATAAAATAATTACATCAAAATTTCTTTTAAAAAAACCAATAAACCACAAATCCTTTAATTTTACAAGGCCATTATCGTTGTAAAATAAAATGTTTAAAATAAAAACACATCTTTGAAAGCTGATGGCAGACAAATCTCAGACATTTGAAACAGTTTTGGATACAATGGAAGCCCCAGACAATAAATTTTTCGTAAAATTTGAGAAGTCATGTTGCAGAAGTATGCTGAGCATCACGATGCCATCATTGTCTCGACAGCTCAGACACCATTTGAAGGCGTGGTCAAGCAACTTCAATGTATCGCTGAAAACCGCAACCCTTAGATCGTACTTTTTGCAGCGAGCCAGCAACTTTGTTCTTGCAGGGAAGGTGTCAAGGGGAAATGCCAAAGAGACGAGCAAGAATCTATCCAGTTGATCGTATCTCCCAAGTGGATAAACATTAAAACGATCGTATAGAATTTGCTTACAAACGTCTATGAGCACTTATCAAGATTTTCAACCGACTTAATTTGTAGCAGAGACTTGGTAGTCATTCAATTCACAAAAAATACCCATTAAAAGAAAGATTATACTTTGTTCTGTTACACAAACTAACCCTCGGCACACTGCTCAGCTGGCAGGATCACCTGTTCTGGTGTTGACTAATCCAATCGAGATTGTCCACGTTCGATTATGGTATCACATAAAAAACTTACATCTAAGCACAATCACAAATCCAACACAAATAATCGTCCTACTTGTTGTAATCAAAAGTATAACGATGAATTACAGCAATATCTCCTTCAAAAATAGTACTAATTAATAAAATCTTGTTTTTCTACAAGAAAGTTGTTTAATATGTGCTCTATATATGAATACTGATTATTTAAATTACTCGGTTAACTTTAAATTATATGTTTCGTTGTTGTAAATGACTCTTTCTCACGCACTTCACTCTGGCGTTATCTTTCTCTTTCCCTGACCACCTTCTGTCTCTCTCTCCCTCTATCATTCTTCTTTTACCCCTTACTCTCTTTCTCTCTTATTATATCTACATAACCTATTTCATTTCCTCTTGTTGTCTCACCCTCTTCCTTCTTTACGCAATGCGGCATTGAGTTGCTAAATCTTAACAACAAGAACCTCCAGCGACATTTCGTTTCTTTTTGAATGCTTTTAAGATCCAAGAGATTGAGTAACCTGATTGTGCTTTGCAATGTCAAAAGATCCACCAATTCAAACATCTCGGAAATCGGTTTTGCATTGATTGTCCTATTTCGCTCTCGGCAATAATGGTTTTTCATCATGTTTGATTACTGTGTTGAAGGAGCCGCCATCAAATAGTTGATGTGTTCTGAGTTGGAAATTAATCTAAAGGAAGCAAGAACGCGGCAAACAATAACGTTCTCCGTAGTATTGGTTCGAACTCTCGTACGGTAACACTTAGGCAGGCCTTTTGGTTAATTGAGTCACTACGTGTTGAAACAATCCGCTCGGAGGGTGATTAGAACCTTCATTCAACTCCTAAACTTACTTATTTGTTATTAATTGCGCCATTAATAATACGCAAGCCCTTATGCAATCCTACTCATATGATAATAACAAGCGAAACGGAACAATAGGGTATAGCAACATAGAAATTAGGTCGTTAGTGAGCAAAATCATTTGCAATTTCACTATCCGTATTTCGACTATATAAAGTAAAAACAAGCAACATATATGTAAATTGGATGTGTAAATTGATTTTTCAGGTATAAGATGCAAGAATACGATTTAGAGCGCAGAAGGGACGTCGGTGGCCGCAACGATTTAGGCGTTGACAAGGCGGTCATCACTTTAACGTAAAGGTACTGGGTGCGAACTTACAAATGGGCTGTTTTGGCACAATTGGGCACCAGCATCCCAAGGATTCATACATGTTTGTAGGTGGAAATTATATACATGAAATACTGTGACGTACATCAATGTATTAAGGATTAATTCTAACTTTTTATACGTTGTAAACTTCAAAGGACTTGCTAATATCACCAAATGTAACATCAATAACTGGCCTTTGTATGTTACATTATCTTCATGCTTTGGGAAAAAAATTAATTTCTATTGTGTTAAATTCTAAGTTCTAGAGTTGATCCTCGGTCAAGCCTAATTGTAAATGGAAATTCATTATTAAAAAAGTTTCGGTTGATTTAAACCGAGAAAAAAAATTGTTTTAATAAATTCACTAATTTCGTGGACCGCTTGACCAATTAATACATTACAATTAATTAAGGTTTTTAGTTGAGATGAAAAAAAGCTAATGGCACGAGAGGGATTCGGACCCACGAACTTCGGCTAGATACGCCGCTGCTCCACCACCTGAGCTATCGGGACCTCGATCGACTCAGACGTCAACTCCCCATCTCAACCCCACCTTATGAGTTTTCCCTCCTTTTGCCATTTTCCAAACCGATTACACAACATTTGGAAAATGGCAAAAGGAGGAAAAACTCATAAGGTGGGGTTGAGATGGGGAGTTGATGTCCGAGTGGATCGAGGTCACGATAGCTCAAGTAATAGTGCAGCGGCGTATTTAGCCAAAGGTCGTGCGTTCATCTACAGATGATATAACAATTTTTTTGTCTTTCCTTTAATTTTATAACTATTTGTAGAGCAGCGGCGTATTTAACCAAAGGTCGTGCGTTCGGATCCCGCTTGTGAGACCGACTTTTTTATTTCAACCAAAACCTTAATTAATTGAAATTAATCTGTACCTTGATAACTAAAGAAAAAAGTAAATATATAATTTTACAGATGATACAATAATAATTTTTTTGTATTTTCTTTTATTATATAAATATTTGTACATACTTTATTAAAATAACTGCCTCTATGTTTTTGGGAGAAAGGTTTACATTTTTTAGCTCTTTATTTTTAAAAGTGTCCTCGGTTTTGGAAAATGTTCTTTCTATATTTTAGTGGAGGGTCGTTAAACACCAGTTTATTGTATGCTATGTGTGCTATTTTCTCCATTTTTTTCTTTCAGTAATCTTTCGTTTTTTTTTATAAATTTTCAAAAAATAAACCTAACATTCTCTCTTGCAGTATTTCCTATCTTTTTCTCTTTTTTTCAAATGAATACTTTTCCTATAGGTTGTCAGGCCGATAAGAATTTCGTCAAGCCAAATTCTTTGAATAGATGTAAATCATATACACTCTAATTACTTTTGATATTATGTACTACTAATAATATTATTATATTTGATATAATGATATAATATATTTATATAATGTACTATTAAAATCACCCATACGCCAGTAAGAGATTTACGAATGGTGATGGAAGGAGGGGTTAAAGGGGACGACTGGTTAAAGTAGGCAGTGCTGACCCAGCAATAAAAAAGGTTGGACGTATGAAAGAAGAACCTGGCTATAAAAAGAAAAATGATAGCCATAGGGGAAGAAAATTCTGCTGTAATTTTTTTAGTTCTTATCGTTCACTAATTTTCACTATTTCATTGTTCATGGTAATTTTTGGACAAATGAGGAGTAATGTTTTTTTGGCCTCCGGGGTGATGAACCTGTAATCTTGCTGTTTCCGAACATTTTAGTCTGCCTATGGTAGTTGAGTTAGTCTGTCGTTTCCTGCTAATAAAACCATCTTTGAGAATATTTCTTCTTTTATAATATATTTCTACTTCTTAGAATAGAAGTTTCGGCGTCTCGCCTACACCAGGATGTGTGATTCTGTGAAGTCAACAGCCAAATTACATATTTCGGTGATTAAAAGGTTTTAATTTTTAATTTATTTTGTGTGACCAGTAAATTGGCAGTTTTTCTATACATACGTTCATTTTATTTCTGAACTGTTGCTTATTTTAAAACAATTTATTCCACCCTTCCTAGACGGATCCGCGGATTTAACTAAAAGCGACATAAACAGTGGGTATCAAGCAATCAGCTCTATATCAAATGGACAAAAAACGTCATCGGAGGTGTCAGAAAGTGCAGAAAGTTGTTGAAGAACTGGAAGTGAATCAGGCAAAGTTTTAAAATATGTGCTCATACATTTTGAAAAAGATTTTTTCGAAAATAACGCAGATCTAATTAGAGACTTAATTAATCACGAATAATTTTTAGAGTGACTTACATAAAACAGACAAAATGGAAAATTTCTTCACAGATATTTCAAGTCTAACATGACAAAAATTTCAAAAACTTAGCAAAAGTAAATTCGCTCTTATTTCCTATCTCTCCGAACGTGTCTCCACAAATAAGAAGATACACAGGATACTAATTAATACATGGTAGTAAAAAAAATCATATCTATCTTAAAAATTATAAACCGAATTTTAAATCGTGTTCAAAGGATTCCAAATACTTACCTACGGAAAAATTAATCAAATGTCGAGATACCAGGTATAAACAGGTAAAACTGAACTGGTATATACAATTACTGCACTGACCTTTTTGCATAACAATCCTAATTCATAAGATTTATATCCCAACTTTGGTGTATGTATTAATCACATGATAACTCATCCATAATTCCATTGATGTTACAGACACTAGGTTTGGTGAGTTAAATTTATAATATTATACAACATAAATTGTGTGTGTGTGTGTGTGTGTGTGTGTGTGTGTGTGTGTGTGTGTGTGTGTGTGTGTGTGTGTGTGTGTGTGATTTAGTGATCAGTGGACAAAGAACAAGCTATCCGGCGGTTCAAAGGGACGGTGTTACCAATGGGAAGAAAAATCAATTTCTCACCCAAAGGAACCTAGTCACACAAAGATTATAGGCATTGAAACATTGAACTTTTAGAACTTCCTACTATGGAATGAAAACATAATGTTTTAATCCTTTTGAATTCAGCCGAAATGTGATACGTAAGCGTAATGTTCATTCTGACCGAGCGTGATATGCGTCGAGATGTTAATATCAAATGGAACAAGATCGACATTTAAAAACTTGCAAATCCATTTATAATAAAAGGCGTTTAATGGAAAATGTTGAATGTAGCGAGAAAGAACGAAAGGGTCGGTGGCTGCTGGTGATTAAGGGAGCAGTCGCGCTGTGATGCTCACAATTTCATGCGTTATTAAGAGGGAACATCCGGTGCCACAACCATCACCACAGCTTGCCGTATCCAGGAACAAATCTTGTTTCTTTCCTACAACCCCAAAACCCTCGCTGATCCCGCAAAAGCGTATTAAATCTATGCTGTGATATACGGCCCTTCGGCAATACGTTTTTCAGATTTGATCTTATACATTCTTTATCGTTTCATCATCTTGTTCCTGACAGAACGTCTATCTAATGTGTGTACTAATTTAAAATCCTAATTAAAACAGTTCTATATAAAGATTCGAAAGGACATCAAAACCGTGAGAAACGCAGAATAAATTTAATAGTGTTACGTTACTTAAAAGGTAGGTATCAACATGAGTTCGCCAACTCGCAGAACAAACCCCATCATCTACTATAAATTTAATAGTAATAAACTGCATGCCTGGCAGCTCCACTCTTATTGTAAAAACTCTTGTTACAAAATATAATAGCAACAAGAAAGGACGAGATTTGATCGAAAAACTAAAGTTTGTTTTAAAAAAATTGTAAACAACAAATAGTAAATACGCACTTCAAGCACATTCAAATTCTTTCAATGTATCAAGTAGACTTACCTTTTTTTAACAATTTAAACAAATATTACATTATTTTTTAGAATTCGCAATTAGTTTACAACAGGATAAAGAAATACGTTGCTGCTATCTAATGTGTACGTTGAGGTTTCATAAGATCACATATAAATTTTGATAAACAAGTGTCCCCAATCAAAATTATACTGATTTAGATTTATTGGCTACTCTCAACCTAAGTTCTCATTAACCGTATTAAAGCGAGATGAAAATACAATCTGGGACAAACATCAGAGATCACCTATGCATTGCACAATACAACCAGGTTATGAATAATTACTATAGTGCATGTGATACAACACTCTCCTAAGATATGAATTATTGAACAGGAAGTTGTTACAAATTACTATAAAAATAAAAACAAGAATTTTAATTATTCTGTTTTTAAAATTTAGATATAATTAATTATTTATTGTTAGGAATAATATATAGACATGAAAAAATTGCTCTATTTTACTATTTTATCTTTCAATATGGCCCGTGCTGTTATGCTGTTTTGTACAAAGTTGAAGGACCTACAAGGTAGCAGATGATTAAAATTCTTATATGTTTTCAAATTACCAACAGCTTTAATAATTTTGTTGTATATTTTATTTTCTAACAATATAAGAAACTTTTTTTTTATTCATTGAAAAGCGTTAGTATAAAGTTCAGTGTTTATGAAAAAATGAACTAACAATGAGGATCTGTGTGCTTTTTGTTAGGTTTATCTTTATTCTCCACTTTGTGAATCATAGTGTTAATTCATTCAGGTGTTATTGTAAGTGTTGAGTGTTAATTGAGGGGTCCGAATTGCGTGTAAGAATCGCTGTATCATCAGCGAATGTGTATGTCAAAATGTTAACATGTGTAGGAATATCTGCAGTGTATATGGAAAATAGAAAAGGGCCAAGTATGCTTCCCTGAGGAACACACGCCCTAATGCGTATATAAGGTGAGAATTCGCCTAACAAAAAGCACACAGATCAATTTTACCTTACGTAAAAATGTCTGTCCTGCGGTGAGTATAAATGGAATTCCATTGCCTACCACTGACTTGGAATCCCCATACAAGACTGAAAAGACAGCAAACAAACCGACGTTATAAATTGTTAAAAATTATAATTATTTCCGCCAGGCCAGGAAAGGGAAATCTACTCACCAAAAATGAAAAATAAAATTAAAAGGTGACCAAGATCGACTGTGCCTAGAAGACAAACACACAACGGAAAAATAAATACATACATATCCAATGCAACTGCTCAGCACTAGTTAGGGACCCAAGGAAAGCTATTCTTATGATGACCTCTAAACGATACTCTGTACTATCGAATCAGTACAGTTGAAACCTATACTTTATTGCACAAAACAAAATTACCGTTATTACAGTGCATTTGTCAGAAATATAAAAGGTAATTTATCAAAGACTAGCAAGAATCTATTCGCAAAATAAAGGCTACGGATTTCTTACGATTTTTTTTTTTTTTGCGTTATGATCTATGCATATTAGCCATGGTGACAATTCTTATATGTGTGTCAAATTGGGGGGGTTATCGTGAAAAAAGGGCCAGAGGCGACGGTGGGAATCGAATCCACGACCGCGGCGACAGAGACTCTCACCTCTCTTGCTAACCACTCGGCTAAAAAAATAAAATAAAAGTTAACAAGGCAAATCGCATTTTCCTACTTGTCCTTGGCTATAGAATTAACTTTGGTGAGCAGATAAGAACTTAGCAGTATATTAATCAGAGAGTTGCCTAAAACTAGTACTCCAACTTTTTTTAAATAAATTATATAAATGCACATGTTTAACACTAGTTGCTTAAGATCTGCGCTGCAAGCTTTAAAAACGATGTGAATGTCAGAACGTGTTTCACATCAAAGCACGAACGCAATGAAAACTTTTCAAGGGGTAAGTGAGAACAAATTCAATCAGAAGTTGTTGGGGAGGGATGTGTGGGACAGCTCTGGCTATGACGGAGCATAATTATGTGTCGGGTGAACACTTGGTCATTTCCTTCGCAGTGGGGCGCCAAACACTTTAATAACGAGTCTCACACTCACCCCTCCTTGCTAAACAACCCTTTCGGATCATTAGAAGACGAATCTGTCATTTTCCCTCGACACTGTCGAGTTTTTTCCCCGTTTTCTTTCAGACGGGGAATTAATTTCGTTCTGCTCTCCCCTTACTTAAAGGAAGTAGCTGGAAGCAAGGGGAGAGTCTTCGAAATTGGATCTTTTAAAATCGTTATAAGTTACAACGCCGTGATATCACGAATACTGAATTAAACATTTTTTAATAACAAAAATATTTGAAATAGTTGAGCTATTAAAATTTTATAATTATAACTATGTTTAATGTTTTCAAAATTATGTATATTTTTAGTTTGATATTCAGTATTAAAATGAAAATAATTCTGGGTTTTTTCTGTACATCATTTACATTTTGTTTTATCGGCGTATAGTTAAGTACTTTGTAAATTAAATATAGTTGTTACATAGTTTGTAACGTTTCATTTATTTTATATAAACTAAAAATTCTTAAATTTAAGTTAATTTTTTGCAAGTATGCTAATTAAAAGATAAGTTTAATTAAACGAATGCCGTATTTTTTTTTAACTATGACTCTTCCTCTCAGACAATTACACACTCAGAGAACTAGGTTGCATAAAATTTTCTCTTCGGGGCGAAATTACGCCGGCTGCAGATTGTGCAAACTCTCGTAAATGAGTTGAACTCTGGAATAAGCCAGGGGTTACTTACAAGGGATTTTTACTTTAGAATGTTCTGAAATCTGGGCCGTAGGAATTTTTCCCTCCGAGACGCTGATAATTATGCCAGCCTCAGAATAAACCCTATTCACATCAGGCACATTCATCATTCATTCACGTTCATTCTCATTTATTGATCTTTATCTTCTCTCATCTCTTCTTTCTTTGCCGTTGACAAAGACGACCACTTTAAGGTTCCATTCAGCACCAGAGACTTTAAAATACAATGCAGGATATTTGTTTTCTATCCGAGAAAGGGAATTTTAAGTTTAATGTGTTTAGCTTATGAAGAGGGAGAATTTTTATAATATTTACCTGATTATTTTCTTATACAAGTGTTTTTTGAATTTAAAACTAATAAAACATAACAAATTTATAAAGTTTGTTAAAAGAAATATTAGTTGTTTTAGACTGATATATATTTTTTTAGTAACTAAACAATTCTTATTTGAATTTTAAAATAAAAGTGAAAAAACTTTATAATTTTCTATTACAATTCCATAAGATTTTATAAAATAATCATCAAGTTAGTTTTATTGCAATACTTGCAATCCAATGCGATCTAATATCTATACACACGTTTTCATAATATAAAATTTCTAATTGTTACACATTATATATTGTATATTATATATTATATATATTTTGTTCAACAAATTATATTTAAAAAAAAGTCACGAGTGGGATTCGAACCCACGACCCTCGGCCAAACTCGCCGCTGCTCCACCACTAGCTTTCGTGGGTTCGAATCCTGCTCGTGACAATAGCTTTATCATTTCAACCAATACCTTACATAAAGATTAATTATATGAAAGATGTCATTTGGTCTATCGGACCCGGAAATATAATGGATTCAGTCAATAAAGATTGGACTTATCCAATCAAAAATACTTTCCCCTAATTTAAAGCATAATCTGTTGGTGGAGAAGGAACCCTGATCACTTACGGAAAACAAGAGTGTTTATTAAAATGGTATAACAAATTGTGATATTTATTTATCTGTATAACGATAATCCCAACGCCTTCTTCAAAAAAAGATCCATATGCTAAATAAGATTATCCAGATTTAAAAAATCAGAGTGTAAATCAATAAATTTAAATTGTATTTTACTCCAGCAATCGTCATATGGCCAGTGTATGGCTAAATTTTTGACAAGTAATAAAAAACAAACAGTAACATTCTCATGAAAAGAACTGTAATTTATTCTCAAACTGCCTGTTTGGTTTTCGCCAAAATGCTATCCTCAACTTTGTCAATGACACATTAGAATGTTTTGGAAAAGGTATTTGTACTATAGATTTGTTTTTGGATCCTATTAAAGCATTTGATTTGTTTAATACTCCTTTCTAATGCCTGATGGCTCTATCACTTTCTTTTCTTTGTGGAAGGAACATTAATTTTGACAGTTAAACAGAAAATAAATGTAAAACCAGGTACAGATTCTTTGAAACTACAACTGGTGAAAATAGGTGTACATCAGGACTCAATTCTGGAAGCCTTTTATTTCTTACTTGTTCAATTTTTTTTTAAATTTCCAATAAAAGATTATTTAAAAACTTTTCCTGCCTTTACTGATGACATTACATGAGCACTAAACTGAAAACATGCATCATTCCTTAAATAAGAAGATCTTGTTTTTATAGATTTATTTGAAGAGTGGTACAGTGTAAATGGATTATACTTAAATAAGGAACAAACTAAAATTTGTTCAATTTTTGATAGTTAATTTTTTGGAACTCCGTAATACGTTGATTGATAAGAATTATATTATTATATTTTAAGAATTATATATATATTTTTTCTACAATAGGCCAATAGGCGTTTATTTCGTCTAATATAGACCATCTTAAGGGACTAAATAACAAAAGTGTTACAAACTATATATTAATTATATACAGGTAATTAGACGATTAAATATTTTTATTAATTTTATCTTTAGGGTGTGAAATGTGTGGTCTCTATTGTAAAATGCAATGGGTCTAGTACTGTGTAGAATATTTTGTATTTGTTCTGAAATTATGCCTAGGTATGGAAGTGTTATGTAATTTTTAGGGGGGGGGGGAGTCAGTCTAAGAAAAATAATGTTCCTGTCCATGATAGATTCTTTCCGTGAAATAAATTTGCCTATTAGATGGTTGTCATATCCGTTGTTTTTAGTGATTGACTTGATAGTATTTATTTCTTGCTTACGATTGATCGAGTCGAGCGGGACTCTATAACGTCTATCTAGCATGGAATGAAAAGCGGCTAGTTTGTAAGGTCTTGGATGAGAAGATTGGGCGTGTATTACGCTGATGATCACACATTTCACACCCTAAAGACAAAATTAACCTTATCGATATAAGTATGGTATATCAATTACCATGTTCTTACGAAGCAGTTTATATCGGCCACACCTACAGAAAATTCAGACAACGTATCCAAGAACACACTTTTGATTACACATCACATATTAAAATCCTATACACCTACCAAGCTCCAAAATCACCAATTATTACGAAACACTGGAAATTGAAAAAGCAATTAAACAAAACCCAGATTTCGTCTTAAATGAACTAACTCAATTTCCCAAATCCCCGGTCCGTGATCTGTTTGTCAATAGATCAAACAACTAACCGCTAGTCCCAAACAATAGACCACTATCCTTTAGATCCTACAATTCCAACACCGAAATCGATGATCTCTACTTTCCCACACTTAATTATAACAAACAAATTGATATGAACGTGAAGGAGGTGATGGACTTTGGAACTCGTGGGAGACAAAAGTGCAGAAAGGCTAAAAGGCGGTGGACAGGATTCATTCCATTGGGAGACAGCGAACAAACCACCTCGAACGTAGCTGCTTCAACTTGGCTTGTGAAGAATCATCTTATGAGAAAACATCAGGAAAACAGCATTCATCGTGTGAGTTTTTTCCTATTCCATATTTCCTTAATTTTATTCCTTGGGGATTGCGCATACGTAAATATGAATTCATTTATTTTTAACAATCGGTTAAATACTTCTTAATTATATTTTAAGTTTTTTTTATATTGTTTCAAGAAGAATTGATTTTATTTTTTTGTAAAAATTTAAGTTTGAAGATTCAATTTAAAAGAAAGAAGAGTGTAAATATAATTTTAGAAAAGAAATAATTGGATTGAATAAATTCTGTTTCCCTTACAGTGTCTTTTATTTTTAAATTTTTCATTTTATTAAAATAATATTAATAGTAAAAAAAATTACAATTATTATTGTAATTGTTAAAATTGTATTTTAATTTTTTCATAAAAAAGACCCTAAAAGTCTAACATAATTATAGTATTGATATTCGCTAAAAAGAAAGGTTACATTCAAAATAACCCATTCTTGAAAGACTACTTGCCACGTCCATAGCCGGCCAGATATCTTTTAAACTTACAACTATGTAAAAAAACCGTCAAACCACTTTATTTAAAAAAAAAAAGGTATGTAAATATAAAGCAATTCTAAGTATTACTATTGCTTTTGGAATATTCTTTATGAATAGCTTACATCAAATTTAATTATATAATTAACTTTTTATAATTAGTACATAATTTGAACCACTTTTGTTATTTAGTCACTGAAGATGGTATATATTAGAAAGCGTCTGGCGAAATGAACGCATATTGTGGATAAAACAATTTATTTCTTACCAATCAACTTAAAATTCTTGTCTTAGGATTGAAAGACATGATGGAGCGATCAGTCTATCCTAATTTCATGAACTTATTTAAACTAAACATTGATCACAAATTGCATTGCGTCCTGTTTCTTGTATGTAAGCATTTATGTGTTTAAATATACATAAAAGTTTAAATACTTTTAGAAAATATGATTTTTTATATAAATTAAACAAAAGAAACTAATCAAACGTGTATTCCAGTTTTATGATTGAGGACAGGTGAGACTAATCAGCACTGGCCAATTAGACAACGATTTATTATACAACCTATTAGCAGCAGCGATCAAAGAGAGAAATGTAATTTGTTTGAAATTGTTAGTCCATAAATATTTATCATCAAAAGCATTTATTTCCACCAATGAATATTGGATTACAAAAAAATTGATAATTTAGACATTTACTGTAAAAATGGTTGCTCTTCCAATAAATCCATGTCTATGGCTTTCAGCATTGAAGAAGCTTACAGAATAAGTGACCTAAGCTGCAAATTTGCAAAAGAACCGTGCTGAATTTCAGTCCTGGAGGTAGATTTCTTTATAAGACTTTCAACACAATATATTTCTATTTTTCTTTAACAATGTTCTGTTATTATAACATTATTTTTAGTTTAAACTGGATTAGATTTAGAGCAATGTTAAATATACTCACAACAGAACATTTTTTTTAACATTGTGTTTTCCACATTAGCCATAGGATTACATTCAGTACGTTCCCTCACTAGTATTGAAAATAAGCAGTAATAAATAGATTAATGAATTAAATAGAATAAATAATTAAATAAATAAACATAGTTTAATAAGAAATTTACACACAAATTAAATCATAAATTAATCATTATATACACAATTCAATTATACATACTCATATTTTTCAGTGTTATCCCACAGCTATGTATAAATCATCTAACGGTATATCTGGTCATCATTTTGCAAGAGTAGGGATTTGTAATTTACTGGTTTGACAATGCACTTCTTTGCGTCTAATCTGTCAAACCAAATCCTTCTCTTTTTCGAATGTTTCTTGCAGTTCATTATAAGGTGTTCTACATCTTCCTCTACATGGCATGTTCCGCATAAGTACAAGTCATAGTCCGTCTTTGTTTTATTTTATAAAGACACACACACAAATGCCATGACCGGATCTAAGTCGGTTTATCATAGAGCAGTCCTTTTTTGACCAGGCCAGTCCATGGAACCAAGGTTTCTTATTTAAATTTGGATTTATTGAGGTATAGAAAGCTCCCGTCAGTGAAGAATTAATTGTGCTGTGCCATATCTTAATAATTTCCGCCTGGATACATCTTTTTGCGTCCTGCATGGGAATGGGAACCTTCCCCTAATACTAAGCTCGTTTTGCTAGTTTGTCTACCATGAAATTACCAAAGATTCCGGCGTGAACCATAACCCAACACAATCTTATATTAGTGTTTTTATTATTTTTTAGTGCTAATATTTTGTTTGCCACCCTGTGTGCTAAATACTTTCCACCCAATTTTAAATTTAGATTTTTTTGACTTTCCAAGGAACTCTTAGAATCAGACAGTACTATAATTGTCTTAGTGTTTAGCTGATTTTCATAGGAATACTCAAGAGCCTGAAAAATTCCTAATAGTTCCGCAGAATAAATACTTATTTCCGAAAGAAGCTTGTACATTTCACTTGGCTTTAATTGGGGGTCAAACCAAGCACAGCCTACCCCATCGTTGGATTTGGAACCATACGTGAAGATGAGGTACGGAGATCTGGAAAACAACTGCATATCTCCTAAAAATAAAGAAATGACAGCCGAGGAGGGATCCATTCCAGAGTTGTCACGGAGGAATGATACTTGGATGTGCGAGCGGTATGATTCGCTGTTGCGATCATGTGATTCCAAAGTTGGACAAAAGTCGTTTTTATAAATATTTGAGATATTCGGAATTGATTCCAAATATGCTTCTATGATAGGAGGCGTACTTTTCTTATTGTAAAATTCTTGTGAAATTGTAAAATTATTCTTTTCTGTTCATATTAAGAATTCTCTCATGCCTTCATCTAGAGCAAGAACACCCGCTTCGATGGATTTACGCGTGAAATATAGACAAATATCATCTGCAAATTGGATCAGGTTAATAGTAGGAGATTATATAAGAAGGCATTTGCCATGGGCATAGATTAGAAATAGTAATGGGCTTAGAATTCCACACTGAGGGAAACCATGATAAGTCTCATAAGGTCCAAATGTCTTCTCATTTATTTTGATAATTATTTTTCTTGAAACTATAATGTTGAAAATATTTTGAATAATGATAGGTGGGAAGCCAATAAGAGACATTTTATGGGCTAAGATGCCAAACTCCACTTTATCTTACGCCGCCGATATATCGCAATTAGTAATTTATGGTTTGTAAAAGCTTCATAAATATCGCTAATTAAGTTCGCCTGAGCATCTTGTACCGAGAGTTCTTTAAGAAGCCGAATGGAAGCAATTTATTCATTTCTAACCATCATTGCAACCGGATTTTTTATAATTCTTTCGAAGGGTTTTGGAGCACAAGAAGTCAGAACGATCGGGCGATACTATGACGAGGCGTTAGGATCTTTTTTCCGCTTCAATATTAATATTAACAAGAAGATTTTCCATGAGGGAGGGATTTCAGCTTTTCCTTGCCACACATTATTATACACATTTAATAAAGTTTGTTTACAAGCAAACGGAAGGTTAGAAAGCATCGAATAATGGATGCGGTCAGCTCCGGGGGAAGAATTATTTACCTTGTTCAAGGTAAGCTCCATTTCTGTTATAGGCTTGAGTTAACCTAGCGCTTTTGAATGCGTTTGTTAGTTCATAACGATTTATCGGGCCTTGAGGGCATAAATTTTGGATAAATTCCTCTATCCATGTACCAACTGTTATAGGCTAGGTGAGGATTTGAAGAGTTTTTTACAGCTTTGAGTTTTGACCATATCGCTGAAGTAGGAGAACTTCTATTTAAATATGAACCATATTCTCTCCACGACAGTTTTTTGCGCTTTTTACTGCCTTATTACATTTTTCATTTGGGTTTTTGTGTGTTATGAAACTCTGTGTACACGGTGATCTTTTAAAGGCCAATAACGCAGTTTTCCTTTGCCTAAAGACCAGCTCACATTCAGGATTCCACCACAATTCGTTAGCTTTGAAAAATGGCCTTGCTTTCTCTTAAGCTTAAGAATATATAAGTCACTTGCTGTATTCACAATTTGAACAAATGTTTCATAGGTCTCTTCGCCTATTGCGTTTACGTTAAATCACGGGTTTTTTCCGTGAATTTTGTCCAATTTGCTTTTTTTAGGTTCCATATATTTGTGGCTAGAAAAAATAACTTTAGGAGCATAAGTTTCTTTTATGTCTATGAGGATTGGAAAGTAATCTGAGCCCATAGGATCGTCCAAGACCTTCCAGGAGCCTTTTGATGATATATCGGAACTTACGAAAGTTAGATGTACAGAAGATTTCCTTTATAATGACGATGATATTATATGCGTAGGTGAACCATCATTCAAAAACACTATATTGTCATTTCCTATAGCATGAATCAGAGATCTGCCGCATAAATCTGACCCGAAAGCGAAAAAATATGTCCCATTCTTGGGTTCTGATTTTATTTCAAGGATTATTATATACAGATATAATGGTTAGGGATATATGGGTTGGGTTGCGTAATTTTTTATTAGGAGTTGAATTGCTATAGTCATGAAATTGGATATGTTACAAAACTCGGTGACATTGGAAATTGGGATTGAATTACGAGTAGACCCACTCCCCCATAACCATCATTTCTATCCTGACATATAAAGTTAAAACCAGCGAATTTTATTTTACGGTTTGGTTACAACCATGTTTCTGATAGAATTACAATGTCAATTTTTAATCTATCAATTACCTCTTCCTGAGAAATTTTCTTTGAAATTTTAGAGCGGCAATTCCATTGCAGCAATCATAAATTCATATTTTGTTTGTGCATATTTAATTTTAGCTTGTATTGTTTTGATCATATCTGTTGGTTTGAAAATGTTTAACTTCGCTTTTGGGTTGCTCATAAGCTTGAAAGATGTTACACAAAGTTTTTTCTGGGTTCACACCAGGATTATTTTCGAGATCTTGTACAATTTTATGCAGCAGGTTTACATAATATGAGTACTTATTTTCTACGGACTGATTTGAATATGGATTATCTTAGGGCCGTGGTACATTCTGTTGGGATTTTTATTGAGGTTTTCGGTAGAAGTTAAGACATTACTTATGCTTTCAAATTATCTTTAACCTTCTTTTTATTGACTGGGTAAGGATTATCTCTGAAAGAAGACATTTTAGACACCGGTCGAGATTTAAAGTTAGTACCGTGTTCATTTGAATTTGACGAATTTTATTGAGGAAAATTCGACAGGTTAGGCAATACATTAAATCTATTAGAAGTAACGGTTCAATACAACGTAGATGATACAACTTTATTTCGCTTTATTGAATTTAATCGAATACATTCGGGACAAGATCGGTCAGATGCCTTAAGATTCCCAAAACAATTTTCACATTTCACTATTCTGCTGCAAGAAAAGTTATTCTCATGGGACAGCCTACAAATTTCACATCTTCGTTTTCCTCTGCATTGATCCTGAAAGTGGTTATATCGAAAACAGTTTTTACATTGTCTAAGTGGAGGAACATAAGGATCCACTTTGCAACGGGTTCCATATTGTAATAAACTCAGGCAACTTTTGAGAATCGAACGTCAGAATATAGGTACCAAGATTTATTATTTGAGAGCGATTTTCTAAGTATGTTTTAGAGATTCTTTTAATCGATGTCACTTTGACCGGAGATTTAATAACATGTATTATTTCTGCCGCCGTGGATTCCGGATCTACATTTCTAATGACTCCTCTTTTCGGAACAAAATAAGAAGGAAGGTTGAATCTACAAAATAATTTGCTGCATCCTGAGTTTTGAATTCTATCTTGATGCGATTTATGCCTCACATGAACATATTCACCATTTCCTCGCTGTTTTTAAATCTTGAGTTGAATATTATTTTACCAAACTTCATTTGAGTATATTTTGCCTGCGTCTGATTCAGAACTTACACTAAATACTATGAAAGGGCCGTTATCTTTTAATTTATAATTATTCGTAGTAAGTGCTGTTAATAAAGGCTTTCAATCAAATTTGATTTTGTTAGAATCATTGGATCGCACAAAGATTTTATTGTATCCCATTGATTGTGTCTCTGATTTTCTTTTCAAAGGATTTCCGTCTGACATTTCAATATTTTTTACATTTTCATGGTGACGATTTCCGTTTGAATTTAAATCAGGGGGGTCCTTCCCACCGCTCAGTTCGGCCGTACCAGTTAGATACGAAATTAATACAATGATAACGATGTAATAAATATATAAATAATATAACGATAACTGTTGAAATAATAAATAGTTTATAACAGAGCATGCATATATTTCATGAGAGAACTTGTCGACTTAAGGAACGTTGTTGTAAACAATAGGAGATAAGACACTTCGATCCTCACTCGACGGCGTCCAAAACACAACTGCACAACAGAACATTGTATCATAGTATTAGTCGAGTACATATATTGGGTTAAAATTTAAAAATAAAAAGATTGAGATAGTTACATCGTGTTTTACAATTTATTAAACATTACTTTCAATTAAACACAGAAATCGGGAGAACTTTAATAAAAGAAAAGATTAACGTTTTCCAATAACTGTTTTTTGGTAAAATAAAACTAACCAAGAGTGAGGTTATTCAGAACTTCTATTCAAACTTTACAATTAGTTTAAAAAGACATTTGTGCATTTTCCTGTTAAAAGTTTATTTATTGCGGTAACTTTACATTCAAGTAAACCAAAATAAAAGCCTTTGTTTTGTACAACTGTAACCACATTTTTGTCCGATTTTCAACATGATTTGCTGAAGGACTCTTATGTAATTCTCTTTCTATTTTAAATGTGATTTCTAAAAAGGTCTTGACGGCATTACATCATCATAAAACGTGGGTGAATAATTTGTCAATCAATATACTTTGTTTAAATTACACCATGAGCGTCAACCTATATCATTCTATTGAACTTTAAATAATCCTAAGCAGATTATAATATTGTTAGTAGCAATACACTATAGATTGGTGTTGATAATTGATAATCTCATTTGTTCGTAACACAAAACAAACCAAGTATAATTTTACCCAGAATTTCTATTAAAACTTTATAATTAGTTTGAAAAGACATTTATGTGTTTTCCTGCTAAAATTTAAGTTGTGTTAAGTTTACATGAAAATAGACCAAAATAAGAGATTATTTGGATTAATCGTGATAGTATATTAGCACAGATAATAAAATCGCTGAAGATTGCCAAACTCATACAAATCCAAATCATATTTTTTTCATTGATATGTCTTATTTTACTTAATTAATCAAAAGACATCCTCAGTAAAACTGATAATAAATGTGGTTATATGTACCTGTAGATATCCCAGAATTGACATTATTATTCAGATAGAGAACGGAATAATAGTAGATTTATTTCCACTATAAACCAGGAAATTCAATATGTTTGAAACCTTGAATGTTTCAGAATTGTAAGTAGATAGATGTTCATATGTGTTGCTTTAACCTGATAAAGCGGATAAATTTCTCGAAATCTTGTCGAAGGAACTGGTATTTTCTTTTCTATACTATAAGCCTTACCTCTATTTGGTCAATACAAAATATAATAAAAAATGCTGATATCAATCATATTGAGATAATTTGTAGATATCCTTTCAATAAGTACTATGGAAAGTGGTTTTAAATGTGAAGTAATTATCGAAAACAGTTCGAAAAGTATTAGTAATGATTATTTGGAGATCGTGAGATGCGGTCTGGTGTGAAGTAGGTATAGAAAAACAATTCCTTTAACTTGCCAACGTTTCCATCTTTATTGAGATCATCTTCAGGGCCTGGGATTTATAAACATTGTTTAAATTATAAAAATACATGTAGGATGTGAATTTTCTGGGTAAACACTTTGAGGGAGTACAAATACTTTGATTGAGTCTAAAATTTCTAGCATTGTATAAATTCATTTTTTTACATCCTACATGTTTTTGTATGATTTACAGGATCTCCAAATAGGTGGTCACTAAACACCACACTGTATTAGTAATGTTAAAAGTCTGTTCCAGCCTTTATTATCGAAAGGAGTGACATATGTTATTTATTTTGCAAAGGCACTTTGATTTAACAAAATCAGAAAGGATTTACATGAAATTATTCAAATACGGATAGATGGCGATAGGTGAATGCGAAAAACGGCTATATAGAAATTGATGGTTTCATTTAAAAGCTATTAGCGAAGGCGTGAAAAAGACTCTAAAACGAGTTAGAGGAATCGTAAATATTAATCACAAGTTCACTAACGAGGGCCTACAGCCTGTCTTGGAGACCATGGGCCAAATATCTATCAGTTGCATTACGACCGACCCTCCCCTTGATTTTCATTTTAGAAATATTGCATATTCCCCGCTTTGAATTAAGGGGGGAACAGAGATTCGGTATCCAATTTCCACGCCAGTGAATTTACGTTATATATCAGCGACTGTTTTTTATTTTTTTTTAAACTATGAACAACAAAAACTGATTAAGCACTACCCATAAATTTTTGTTCGACCAGTTCTATTATTCAGTATAAATACATAGTATGTAACCTACTTAATTAAGTGCATATAAGTTCTTTTTTATTGTTGAAATAGAACTATGAAAGCAATGAACCTCCTCTTAAGACACTGATCATTCCGTAATTGGAACACAACTTTCATACATGCCGGCTACCGAGGTACTCAGTATTCCTTCAGTAACCTGTCCTCACTCGTACTAACGGCAAACAAGAGGCGGAACTTCACAGTACTGCATATTCCGACGACGGCCCGACATCATTCATACACCTACACTACTAATCTACTTTAAACGTACACTTTATTCTCGCTAATAAATACATTCATCCTCTACTAAACAATAGGAGTGAACACCGCAGTATTTTAAATTTCATCAGTGGCCTCCTTCCATTTACTCCTCACTAAAAATTCTTTTCTTCCTCGAGGTACTTAATATTCCGTCAAGCGGTCCAGTCTCATTCCCGATATGCGTTCTTACATCCACGCGAATAAATGCATGCATAAAAGATTTAAAGAATCTCACAAGGGGCGGGTTAAATTAATCGATATGCGTTCACTGCTCTCAGATATTAAATTATTTTTAATGATATAGTCACTGTTATGTTTCAGAGCTGCTATTGTAATATAACAGTCCTAATATTATAGTTGTTAGGGATAAAGAAAATTGGAAAGAAAGAAAAATATTCAGTTCCTTACTCAAGCTTTCAAGGAGTATATCCACATAAAGAAGAATTTGAAAATATTTTTAATGATTTATACGGTTAATAAATATAAAAAACTTCTTAAATATTAAAATTATGGCTTTAACCATAAGTAGAACGAACGAAATCTACACGCGTTTAATCATCCTTGCAATTGTAATCTTCATCTTGTCGTCATTGATATCAGCCTTAATATTATTGTTGTATATCGGTAATAGACTACTCTAATAACCTAAGCTCAAAAATTCATTATGATTGAAGCCAAAATTTTTAATATTGTAAAAATATGTTAATATTTGTCAACCGTGTAAATCAATAGAAATAGTTTCAGAGTCAGAAAAGAATTGAGTATTTTTATTTACATTCAAATTCACCTTATCACTGACATTTAATAGATGATCAAAGATGTAAACATAATTATTAAACCGTGGTTGAAAGGTGTTTTTGTGTATGGACTCCTTTCAAATTTTAAAAGAAAAGAAGTAATCAGAGGAACTGTCTCTTTCTCTACTGACATTAGAGCGTCAGCTGTCCTCAAAAAGTAATTAACCATTGCCCGCAGACCGCGGTGGGGCCTTCCAGAAAAGGAATGGCTTCGTTTTAATGGGTCCGACCCCCTCAATTTTAAAAGTAACGCCCTTTTAAAGATAAGAAATTAAAAAAGGCCAAGAAAAAAGAAAGAAAGAGCGTTGGCTTTAATTTGTCACTTTTTGAATAGATCCATTTTTCATATCCAGCTGAGGTCCGACAATTACTACCCTATTAAAACATTTGAGTTAGTATTGGGTTTCACATGAAATCTCCGTTTCACAGGTAAAGTTTTTTTGTAAAATTACTATATAAAAACAAAATCATTTTATTCGAAGTAGTTATTTACCTTCATTTTCTACACAAATTTCCCAACACGTGAATAACTTTTTTATGCGGAAACTGAAGAATTCTGAGTTATGAAATAAAATTTGAAAACGCTTTTTGGACTTGAACAACATTTCCAAAGATTTTTCCTTTGAAGAAGTTGTCTAAATTCCTAAACAGGTGAAAATCTGTTGGAGACAAGTTTGGATAATAAGGTGGATGCTGAAAAACTTGGCGTTGTTGTGGAGGAGTACACGACCTTTCCGATTTACCAATGCAGGCTGTTTTTACAGTAATTTAGGGTTCGTTTTTCCCTTCCGAAAACTTAGCCAACCAACAATGGTCTGTTCATTTACCCTCTCTTCCCCAAACTCATACTGATATTTGTTGTAGCCTTAGCTGCCGAATGACCGAGTTTAAACTCCTAAAGGAATATAACACGAAAATCGTGTGTTTCCATGTACATATTTGGAGGTCTGCTAAAAAGTGTGTAATTGATTGGAGAGCTCATCTTTATAAATAAAAGGAGAGGATTAATAACTGCTTAATTAGAATATGTAAACAATTGGACGTTAACAACAGAAAATTGCTATATCCTCTCTGAATTTCTGAAACTATAAAATCGGACATTTCATGTGAAACAATCCAATATTAATTCATTGTTGGAGACAAGTTTGGAGAATAAGGTGGATGCTGAACAACTTGGCGTTGTTGTGGAGGAGTACACGACCTTTCCGATTTACCAATGCAGGTTGTTTTTAGAGTAATTTTTTTTATACATTTCGCAAATTTCCTTGCAGTACGATGTAGAGGTAATGCTCTCACCTCTAGGCAAAAAGGAGTAGTGTATAATTCCAGCCTTGAACCACCGTTAGCATCAAATTTTTGGGGTGTAAATTTGGTTTTGGCATATGTCCTGCTCATTCGTCGATGTTTAACCACTGCCCTGACCAACGCTGATTGTGATATGCAATCCATTTTTCATCGCAAGTGATTTTCTTTCAAGAAAAGGCCGGTTTTCTGCCGGGCGAACAGCGTAACGCATGTCTCAAAGGCTTTAACTGCCGTGTTCCTTGATTGTCTTGACGGTAGCTGCATTTGCGTATAGCTGTGCTGCGAATCTTCTGACTGAAAGTGTTATTCTTCCCCCTGAAGAAGACCAACAATGGTCCGTTCATTTACACTCCCTTCCCCCAACTCATCCTGATATTTGTTGTAGCCTTAGCTGCCGAATGACCGAGTTTAAACTCCTAAAGGAATATAACACGAAAATCGTGTGTTTCCATGTACATATTTGGAGGTCTGCTAAAAAGTGTGTAATTGATTGGAGAGCTCATCTTTATAAATAAAAGGAGAGGATTAATAACTGCTTAATTAGAATATGTAAACAATTGGACGTTAACAACAGAAAATTGCTATATCCTCTCTGAATTTCTGAAACTATAAAATCGGACATTTCATGTGAAACAATCCAATATTAATTCATTGTTGGAGACAAGTTTGGAGAATAAGGTGGATGCTGAACAACTTGGCGTTGTTGTGGAGGAGTACACGACCTTTCCGATTTACCAATGCAGGTTGTTTTTAGAGTAATTTTTTTATACATTTCGCAAATTTCCTTGCAGTACGATGTAGAGGTAATGCTCTCGCAAGATGTTAAAGAGTTCTATAATTTATTTATAATATATTCACACTTATTTTTGCCATGTCATCTAAAGAAAAACAGTTTTAAATAATGGTTTTAATTTTGCATTTATTTTTACGTTCATGTGTAGATAGAACAATTGTTGTTGGCATTATTTTTATTAGTATTTAAAGAAGTATCTTTTGAAAGATTTCAAAGAAAATTTTGCACTTGTAGGCATTTTTCTTTGGGTTGGAAATAGTTTGAACAAACAATTGCCGTATCCTTTTTTTTTCCTCTGGCAAATATGAAGAATCAATAGCCCCCTTCTGTGCTCGCGAATACAGAATAATTTATCAGGCGGAACACCGCATCATTGTGGACTTTTATTTTTTTTCTCTTTCGAATTCGCGTTGTGATTGTATTCCCAAACGAAGCTGTTTACGCTTGGGGCCTTCACATGTTTGCCTCTGTGCAGATGAATATGGATCCGTCTTCCGTAAAACGATAACAATAAGTGTTGAGTAAACATGAGCAGTGGTTTGCACAGTTTCCAATTACTGGAGGACAATGTCCCGTTTGCACAAAAGGCCACTGTTGAGGGGAGAAAGTTTTTACTTTCATCAACGTTGGCGGCCCTGCGAATCAAAAGGGTAATAATTTATTTGGCAAAATGCATAATTGAACTTGAATGTGTTTATTGATTTCGAAGTGAAACTTGGTTTAACTTTCTTCAAATGGATCAAACGTCTTCGGCTGCTTTCTCCTAGAATGCACAAGTGCCCATAAACGGAAGACAAATGTTTTGGCTTCAAGAAAATAATTTATTCAGAAGCGGGAAAATGTTTCCAAGGAGCAATATTAAATGTTAGCTATATCTTAAGGGACTGGATTTAGAGGATCCGTGCATGAAATACTCGGGAAGCTTGGCAAAAGTTTCCAGGCGAACTTGATGCCATAACTTTCAGTTTGTTCCCAAATTGAATTGAATAATAATTGAAAATTATCGTCTAATGCTTTTATACTAGTTAGTCCAAGGTGCAGCAACTGGTTTTAATACTATTACAAGATTTATTATGGAAATCTGTATGCTGAGAGCAACATAATAATGTTTCTTATGTACAAAAAGTAGTAAAAGTCGCGAGAAAATTAGAACACCCCAAAACATTTATTACCTGTTTTCATTTCTTGGTGCCCTTTATTTTTTATTTTTTTTCAATCTTCTAAAATAGACTAGGTTATTAAACAACCCCGGGAGTCATCATCACTTATTTTCTTATTTGGTGAATATTCACGCATTGCATGCAGTACATTCATAACATATGATTTTGTGGTACATAGTACTGCACTTCACTCCGAATAAAGAAAAATATTAAAGGTAAACTTTTAGAACTTTAAAGTCGCGTTGAATAAATATTTTTGAGTCACCTCAGTTCCAACAAATTTATATTATTTTAGGAATTGGTTCTAAACTAAAATTTGTTTAAACAGCGCATGATTTAAGTGTACATAGGATTTTAAAATGTCCTGTGACATAATTGAAATTTTTAGATAATAAATATTAACTTTTTTTATACTAGGATTATCTTCCTGCAAAAGCCATTTTATCCGAACTTTTCTATTATTATTATATATTATTATTTTTCCAAGTCGGCTAACTGTTAACGAATCCATCTCTACTTCTTAAAATTTATCCTCTGACCTCGCACTCTTGATGGATGGCTAGACGATCATTTTGCTTTCGGCTTAAGCTTAGTACGCACTGAGATTCTTTGAATCGATTCATGTTGCGGGGCAGAGTCGGGGCTGCGTAGACAAAGATTCAGTTCACATTCATCAGTGCCTGCGAAAATGACGGGGGAACTAGCTCTCAGGAATTTCCCTTGCTCTTTTTTGCGTTGTACGTGTGCATCCAATCGGTAGTGCATTAAAAAACTATCATTTTGAAATGTGCATTTTTTTTCAATTTCGGCGACGGAAACACTGAATTTTTGGGTTAAAACGTTCAATGTTTGGCTTTTCAATTCCCGATTTCTGTATTCTGTGAAAATATTTGTACATCCCACAAACACCGATGGGAATGTATGTCTTCAATAAACTGTAAAGTCAACTCGGTACTCCACAACATACCTTTAATACAAGACAGTATCAAAATCTTCAAGAAAACACTCACTAGAACGTCAACTAAACAAATGAAGCAAGAGCTCTTGTTCCGATTGAGTCAAAGAATCCCACATCGGATGGGATTCAAAAGAGTCGGAAAATGCTAGCCCGCAACACACCAGATTCATCGCAACAATGAGTCGGGGCAGCCCGGACTCAGGCTAGACGCAGCCGAGACTCTCCGGAGATTCAAAGAGTCGACTCAAAGAATCCCAGTGCGTACTAGGCCTTAACTAATGAGAGTTGTAGTTTTTACTTTTTTTTACCCTTCCGCACATTGTGTGTTGAAATTTGACTGTATTTAAAAATACACCCATACACCATACGCATCCATGCTACTACAAATATTAAACTAACCTTTATTTGTGAGTACACATGCACCACTGAGGACCAACCCTATAACAAAAGGAGGGTCGGCAAGATGTCTATCAACTCGCTGACGTTCCCTCCATTCACGCTAATAAATACTTAAACGTTCATACAGGGCGACCTTAAAACACTTTGTATAATTTAAAAAATGGTGTCCTTACACTAATTACAATTACTTGATTGTTTAACGGGCCTGTATCTAGAAACTAAAAATCATGCATAACTATTCTCGCTAATAAATGCATTCATTCTCGAGGGGTTAGCGGCACTTTGGCAGTATTAATACAACTTAAAGGTCGTTCATTCTTTCTTTACATCACACTAAATTTTTTCGGTGAGCCGTGAGTACACGATATTATAGTCGCTACTACTATACAAAATATTCAAAAATGAATTCAAGTGAACCATTACGTTATCAACAATTACCAAACATTTTTGAGTACAAACCATAAACTGATGTTTTATAATAGTTAATGCTTTTGTTATGATATATTTCAAATCAAACAATCGTCATTCCTTATATGTTAAACGAATTTAACTGGCAGAGAAATCGTGTTTGGCCATAGTAGACAAAAGATCAGAAAACTCCTATTTTCTTCTTTTCTCTTCTCATTTGAAATTTCAAGGTGACTTTACCTCTTTATTCATTATTTATGAATGATTATAGTCTCGTTTTCGTATATAGCTTCTAAATAACCAAGTTTTTCGGTAGGGTTCCTCGTGCCTTCTCCTAAATATTAGATGTGAACCCAGAGGACATTAGGCTCGCGGGAGTCCTTAAATAAATCATCCTTTGTCCCTTGTCTTATGCCAAATTATACTGGGTGACTCCTTACCTCATTTTCGAGTCTCTTCCGACATAACGGATACAGCTAGCGATGTGAATGGACTGAATTCTGAATCCGCGAGAAAAGAAGAAAGAAGCCTTATTTAACCATTGACGAGCTTCTGTATCTCTTTCAAATACGAGACTCGCACGTGGATTCCTTAAAATTTAACCCTTCCTTGGTCATTGCGTACTTCTTAAATCTCCTTAAACATGTATCGTTCTGTGATGGTTATTAAATACAGCATTCAATTTATTCCTATCAAAAGCAAAGCCGAAGCATAGAGATATTTATATACACTAAGAGGCAAAAAAATTGGCCACCCATAATATTTTTAATTGTATTTTAAACAAACCTCCATTGATTATCGGGCAACAATATTTGGTCCGTTTTAAAGGATTAGAGTCAAATAAAACGCAGATAAAATCTCCCACAATTGGATTTTGTAAATAAATCTTTTAACAGTCACTCTATTCTTTATTGGCACTTTTTTACATCTCAATGTAAGCTACCTTCAAAACAGGGCGTGCCCTTTAGAAAGTATCAAATTACAAATATAAAATATAAATGTGCGGAAATAATTAAACAAAATTTGGTAAATCTAAACATAAAAAAATTAAATATCCCACGTACAATTAGGTCTATTGATAAAAAGTTAAAAAGTGACAACAACGTTATTTTAAAAGCCGACAAAGGTAATAGCATAGTTATTCTTGAACGTCAAAATTACATTTCTAAAGTTGAGGAATACCTAAATAATAACGAGTGTAAAGAAATACAAAAAGACCCCACCTTAAAATTAAAAAATAGAATTCAAACAGCCATAAAAAATAGTGATTTTTTATTCTCAGATGACCAATATGCAGTTAAAAAACTAATACCAATGAACCCGAAACCCCCAATGTTATACGGTACAGTCAAAATTCACAAGGTAAACAAACCTATAAGACCAGTAGTGTCCTTTTATAATTCCACATGCCATAAACTTGCAAGTACAATTGACAAAATAATTAAAACCCACACCAAATTCAAACCTACATTCGGTATCAACAATTCTTTAGAATTGATAAAAGAATTAAATAACATCAATATACCCAACAACTGGGTGTTAGTGTCATTTGACGTTACTAATTTATTCACAAATATCCCCGTTGAAGAATGTATTAAACTCACACAAAAAAAACTTACCGAGAATTCTATTAACGAATTTGTAAAAAATGATATAATAGACCTCTTAAATATATGCCTACTATCTAATTATTGTAAATTCAATAATAAATTTTACCAAATGAAAGGGTTACCAATGGGGTCTCCATTATCCCCACTTCGTGCCGAAATATTCATGGATAATTTTGAAAAAACCCTGTTCAAATCAAAAAAATTAATTAATTATGTTCATTTTCGGAAACGCTATGTAGACGATATTCTCTGCATATCGTCGGGAACATTAAAGGATCTCGAAGAATTCCTCCAACTAATTAATCCTCTACACTGGAATATAAATTTTACATTGGAAATTAACGAAGATGCTTGTTTGAACTTTTTAGACCTAAAATTGTCCATAATAAACAACCTAATAGAAATAGATGTATATAGAAAACCCACAACTACAGACATTATGATTCCAGCGGATTCTTCCCACCCATGGTCTCAAAAGGCTGCTGGTTTCATTTGGCTCAGAGACCGTATGTTAAAACTTCCATTAACTCCTGCTAACTATAAAAAAGAATTAGATGCTATTAAAACCATAGCAAAAAACAACGGGTATCTAGAAATATTTATTGATTGGTTAATAGTTAAAAGAATAAAAAAATGAACTTTAAAAGAATCAACAATAGGACTCAGCCACCCCACCATAAATGAACCATTAGGTTTCCGTTGTTTGCCATACATTGGTGAATTATCTGAAAAAGTTAGTAAAATTTTTAAACAAGAAGGTTTTAGAATAGCTTATAGAAGTACGGGGTCACTAAAAAACATCCTTTCAAAACCTAAAGACAAGGTAGACAACTTGGCAAAAAGCGGGGTTTACCAACTCAATTGTAATGACTGTAATATTAGATATATATTTGTCAAAGCGGTAGAGAAGTAAAAACGAGAGTAAAAGAACATTTGCCTAAGTCGAACAAATTTTCAGAATTCAAAGACCATCTAAAAGAAACAAAACATAATTTCAATTCAAATTTAAATACAACAGTGTTACATAGTTTCAACAAAGGAAGAGAACTAGATTGGTTTGAGAAATTTGAAATTAAAAAATGTAAAATTGAACATGGTGATAAATGCATTAATAATATAACAGATTTTGATCTACCTCCCATTTTAAATATGTATATAAATAATATTGAACGTCCAAATAATTAAACTAATTATTCTAATTGTTATTATTTTTTATAATAATTTAATAATATTAAGGTATTATTCTAATTATTTTATTTTTTATTTTTATTTATTTTTTATCTCTTTTTAATTTTTTATCTTTAATCACTAATTTACAATTAATTTCTTACAGTATTTACTATTACAATTGTTATTTGTATTATAATTCCCGCTTTTCGCACGTTCAAATTGAGCGCCATTAAAATCCCAACACCTCATTGGAACCTCGCGTTGGCGGGGGTATCAGCGGGTTCACTTCTGCAATTCAAGTTGAGAGACTTGTTTGTGGAAACCCTTCAATCTCAAAAATGTTAAACGAATGAATAAAACCGCCTTCATGAGAGAATAGCCAATGCCGATATCTCCAAGGGATGACTTGAACAAGATATTTCATTTTTCAAAAATCTTCCAGAACAACCATTGTAAGAAAAGTGAGAAAGTTCGGAGAAAGAAACCACAGCCAAAAAAGAAACAATATAACGACATACTGATTGATCCAGGAAAAAAAGGTACACAAACCAAAACCAAATACTCAAGTATGGTCCATTCCCGATTTATAGTGTAATTAAGTTTAATTGTAATGTTCGTTGCTATCTAAAAAAAATACAACAATTCAAGTTTATAGGATAAAGTTATAAAAGTTTTCTTAACGACAAATTCTTCCCCGTACATTGCGGTACCTTTATTTTGGAAGCAAATTGTTTAGTCTGTCAATTAAAGCTGATGAAAACATGGGATTTGTCACTTGCAGGACAACATGCGATTAACACTCCTTTTACTCTAGCACAAATTTAATTTCCTGGTCCGTTCGTGCCACGTCCCCCAAGGCTCTCCCCCGAATTAATTTCGCAGCTTCTTTTCCCTTAGTTCACTCTCGCCCTAGATGTATAATATCCGATTTAATAATGAGTTGCCTACAGGTTTAAATTAAAGTTAAAACGAGTCCTATTATTGAAAATTATGAATATGTAATTAAAGGTTGCCTTCTGTTTCTTCAACATGGATAATTTTCTAGAGAATATTATTCCTTCGTAATTGTATTTCTGTTGTGAAAATATTTATGAAAAGGACTTGACAATGTTGTTCAGCAATAAATTTTACGTTGGGGTCAACATTACGGCGTACTTCAGGCAGCTGAACGGTTTGTATGCACAGAACGATTTCTGCGAATTACATTGCCCTTCGGGAACAATTAAGTTTACCCTCTGTAATTTCCTATATAATATTTATTAATCTGTTTCTGTACACAGTATAACATTTAAACATCAATACAACAGTTATTTAATATGAAATGCATGTTAATTTAGAGCCATGATATTTGTTAAAATTATACATTAATTTTTGAAAATACCAGTTTTAGTTTTTCAGTCTTGAACGTATTTGCACTGCAAAAAGTTGTACATTTTATATTTATACATACTCCTGCAACTAACAGATGGAAAGAGCGAGCGTTTTCTGGGGATTTTATTATGTTAAATTTATGGCACAGCTTTAAAAATATTTATGATTTTGACCACAATTTAAATTTTCTTGACCCGATTAGCGTGTTATCAATTTAAGGAGAATAAATTCCCAAAATCATGCTTGATCATCAAAGATCCACTTATCAACTAAATTGATTGTCGAAATTCTACAAAACACACAATGGGCAAACGGGTCATGCTTTGAACTGGTTGCCTTGACATGCCCCAGTGTTAAACTTGCTCTACTTTGCCGAGCAAATATTATTGGTGGTTATTCTAATAGCGGAATGCTAAACAAGAATTTTTTACACATTATTAAGATGCATGATCTGTAAAGAATGTAATTCGTGACGATGTGAGGCGGTTTTTTTTCCAAAACTATTAAGTTTAAAGTTGCTTTTAAATTGATTATAACCCTTATAATCTAGAAGAAAAAAGAAGTTTTTTTATTATGCCCTGGGAGATATTTTCTCTTTAAAGAAACATTTTAAAAATATTTGTTTATAATAGGTTATAAAAAAAGGTTGTGCACTAAATACTATGAATAGAAGAGATTAAGAAAAATGTATTACCATGAAAATGATATTAAAAAAAACCGCTGATAATAAAATAAGCTTAAACTAAGTTTAAACAACACAATACTAACAGGCATAGCAAGAAAATAAACTCTTAAAACAACAAACGTCTCCTCTATAAAGAGCTAGGTCATGCACTCACACTCACACATATTTTACACATATTTTATCTAATGGAAGGTCGATGGGGTACTCAATATCCACCATCAGCCATCTCACACTAAACCTTCACCCAAATAAATACAATCACTCTCAATATACTCAAAAGGGAATTCAAAACGAGACATCTGTTAGTACTCTACTATAAAACAGTTTTACTTTAATTTCACCTTATAAACATTCTTGTTTTATGATCGAAACACGGGGCCCAAATGCTCGTTATCTACATGGACCCAAGGAATTATGTGGAGCCCATCAACCTTTTCTTCTCATGCCGGACACATACGCGGATTTTAGGCCAAATGTAAATGTCCGTATGTCAATCTCGCATGGCCTATTATTATGATTATGAAGAAAGTGAATTTAGTTCTGCTTTTTTGATTTTAGCACACCGAGGGCTGTCTATCAACCGAGCACTTGATACGAGATCCGGCATTTCATTTGTTTCCAATAATGATTGTTAGCGTCGAAGGGTCGGATTGCGGTGGTCAGGTCTGGAGGTTGAAATGTCCCGTCCTGAGCCGCCTCAGCCGCATTTCCTTTACTTAAGGCCTTCGCGTCTAAAGGCCCAGATTATCGCCACCGTTTCTCCAACAGGAGCACAACGAAAGGTCGACAGACGAATTTTCACAAACAGCAGTAACCGCACTCAGGGAGATAGTACATGTATGGTGAACCAAACGTACCTCTTTAAATGTACCACAAGCGTGTACAAAGTATCAAATTGCGTAAAATACAACTGAATAGCTACTACAGTTCGAAAAGAGCGACCACGAAGGATTTTTTCGATTTAAGAAGGTAGAAGTTGGAAGGATTTAAACAAATTGAGCGGGAGCATCCGCATGATCTGGCTATTTAAACAAAAGACGAAAAAAAAGTCCTTTAGGGTTGTGAAAATGAGAATGTTAAAAGTAAAGTTTGTAATAAGTTTTCTCTGTAAATATAATGTAAGCAGTTCGTTGAAAAAAAAGGGTTACATATGCTTGTTTTTTGAATACTAGAATTTTCACCACACCTGAGAGTCGGGAATTTCTAACATTTATGACTAACAGAAAAACAACGGAACGGTAGTCCATCTAAATGAGGAAACCCTATAGTCAATATAAGTTTTTACTAGGGATAAATATAAATGCTTTATGTAGTTTGAGTTAGGATAAAATCTGAATCGGAATTTCTGTGGAATTTACTTTTATTTTGCTAATTGAAAAAAAGATCAATATATCGATGTCTTACTTCCAGGTTCGACGTATTTGTCGTTATGAGTAATAACATTTCATTAATATAATTTCTACAATGAACCATCCCCTCAATATCTTAATTAAGCAACCTAATGTATTTTTCGATATCGAACTTTGGCATTAAATGTATATTTGGAAGTCCAAAGGAAAAAAAATTACTGTAGGAATTGTTTGTATCATTGTGGTAGATCATAAAAGTAGAGTCAGGAAAAGAGGGGCCCAGGACCGAGCCTTGGGGAATACAAAAAGTATCATTGTTATGTTCTCAATGTCTTTAAAACTACAGTTCAACACATTTAGACAGATAATTAATAAAAGATAATAATGTGCTTCTATTCCTTGCATATTAGTAGAAACATTTTAAACACTTATACCAAATAGATAAATAATTTCATAAATTTGCTAGAGAAAACTAAGACTTAAATAATTGGATTAATTCAAACAATTAATTAATCTTTATAAAAGGTATTGGTTGAAATGAAAAAGTTACGGTCACGGATGGGAAGTTGGTGTCCGGGTGGATCGAAGTCACGATAGCTCAAATGGTAGAGCAGCGGCGAAGTTTGGCCGAGGGCCGTGGGTTCGAATCCCGCTCGTAACTAACTTTTTCATTTCAACCAATACCTTACATAAAGATTAATTAACTGAAAGAGGTTTTTTGGTCAATCGAAATATAATTGGATTAATTCTAACGTCTATAATATCGCCTTGTATCGACCAGTAAAGAAAACTAATCTAATAATATTAAAAAACTGTAATAATGTTGCAAATTTAAAATTTGTCCGTTTCTTATTCATCACAATAAGAATTTATCATTTCTTAAACAAGTGTAACCCTTAAAATCGATAAATGTGCTCGGATCAAACTCATTTTGCTAAATGAGTGACTAAGGGGCAGGGTTCCTTGTATCTAGAGTAACGATGTCAATTTCCCTGAGTCTACATGTAAATGTGTGATATTTGTTAACAATACTAATTTCTGTCAAATCGTACGAGCTCCTTGCTTTGATACAATCACAATCATATTTGAAAACCGGAATTGTTACACAAAAAGATATATATTTTTATTCACACGTGCACTTTTTCGAGTTGCTTTCAATTATCGTTAAAGGGTTATAAACAATTCTCATCGCTGCAGGGTGCAATTAATAAAAAAGTGTTTCAAAAAAATAAAATAATCTCTCTCTAAATATCGATATACTAGATAAAATATCCACATTTTGAAAATAAATTATTTGTTTAATTAAAATATTGTTTAAGTTGTAATGAAATGTTTTAATAAGTTTATTTTACTTTTTCGTATTTCTTAGCACCATTTTATCATGTTAGTAACCAATAAAAAAACTGCATCATTTCATTTAAAATTTAATAATTTAACGGATCATATTTGTTTTCATATTATGAATTCCGAAAGCAATGTTTGGACATGGTCCATCAAACTGATATCTGTTCAAGTTATTTCTTACTGTAATATCTTTTGTTGTTGTTTGGATCAAACTTAGCATCAACATTGTTAAAGCATGATTAGCTTCAAAAATTTTCATTAACTTATTGCGCTAAACTACGTTACCATGCTTAATAACGCATTTTAAACGTAAATATTGGAAATAAATAAACACTATTATTTAAGAAATAAAAATAAAATGCGTGAATTTTGTTTTTACCATCAAACCCTCTCTTATGATAAAGCAAAATAAAGTTATACGTACCGACTAATTGGCTGGCAACGGATTTTCATTCAAATATAAATATTATCAGAGATGTAGAAGGAATATTTGAAAATGTCACGGCACATTACTTCTAGTTAATAAATATTTCAAATCGTAGCTGTTTAAGATCTCATAACATACCCGTTCCTTTTCAGGACAAAATTAAAGTTGTACAACTTGCTTCAACCATTAAGACTACTCAAATGAATACTTTATTAACCATTGAAAAAACGACCAGTGATCCTTATAAATTTGTAACTACGAAAGCTGATTTTTTTTCGAAAATATGAAACAATTAAAGGAAATTAAAAATAACGGAATATTTGAATTTCTTTGAAATAAAATTAAAAGCTAGTTTTTTCTCAAACCAACACAATCTATGTAAATGAATAGTTACATAAAAACCACCTATGATTTAATGTTTGATTAATAAAAAGGCTTACTTAGTGCTTAATATTAAGCAAACCTTTCAAGGAAGAAATACTCTTATTTATTTTCACCCGATTTATGTTATTAACAATTGCTACACAATTCACTAAGTATAAACTTATTCGTTGTTTATTTAAATGTGGAATATTTTAACTTTTCACGGATTAATTGATACTTTAAGTAGGTCTATCGACACAGGCAGAAATTGATTAGGCCATCTTTCTCTCACGACGTGACCTGCGATAAGAAGAGCTTCTCCGAGTGTCAACACAGCATAAATTATTCATACAAGTCTGCTTCCAATAATGTACATCCTTGTAAGATAGATAAAAACGCTTATTTGTCTTCTGTTCCTTTTGTCCCGGCCAAATATTCCTTAACTGGAGGCACGCGTTGCATATGCGTCAGGATTATTCCGGTTTATATTCCTCACCCCTCGCTATTTATATCAAGGGGGAAGAAAGTTTATGCCGCCTTAGTACCTTTCTGGCTGCTTTCTATAAATTCAATAATTTATTGATGTTTTCCGTGTACACCACGTACAAAAAGGAACGTTGCTGGTGGCATATTGGATTAAAAACCTAGTTGTAGATGCATATGAGGAAACTGGTATACTGCGCTCTTTGAGATTGATTTTATCCTGTTCTGCATGCTGTTCTGTCTATATTCATCTAGTAATTAGATTATTAGGCCTGGTTTTAACGGTGTATTTCTTATACAGTTTTCAGTGCTTACAGTTTGAAAAGAACGGTTCGTTTTGTGTTATTTCTATTCCATTGTGTTTTAACGAGGGCTGATGATGCTCAACGTGGGTGAAAGACGAAAATAAAGAAAATCTTCTGTAACTAAAAGCTTTTTAAATTTACCTAAACAATAATATATCTTCGGATCTAGGTTCCCTGTCGTACTTGTCTGGTGTAAGTTTGTGCCAAATGTGTTGGGGGTTAAATCTGGACTTCGAGCTGGCCACAACGAGCACTCAATTCCAATCTCATTCAGGCAGTCGTCCAGAAAACGTGCTCTATAGAGCCTGGCATTATCCTTTCACCGAGGTGGGAGTAAATGGCAATACATTTTCTTCGATTATGTCTTGTAAATACCTCTGTGAAGTTAGAAGAGATCTTCCTCGCGGTGCGGTCGTCCAAGGAAAGCCCACCACAAGAACATCAAAGCCCACCATGGAATGCGACAGAGACCAAACAGCATAGCAGTGTCCTGAGCGTCTCAGTATGAAATTACGCCCATCTGAAGATTTGAGGTCAACTCTAACCTCACCTGTAAAGAGAACTCGTTCACAATCTTCCAATATCAAATTTACAAGTTCCTGTGCAAATTGAAGCCTAGCCATTTTCTGAAATGTGGTAAGAAGAGGTTCACTAGCCACGTGCCGGGCCCTGGGGTTATTTTTCTTGAGCCTTTTTCTTACATTTCGGACTTGACTTATCAGATTTCTTATATCATTTCTCATGCTGCGGTTTCGTAGACCCTGATGACGCATGAATCTATTGTCTCTCTCTCTCTGGTCTGTAGACCTAAGCCAACTCTGTCCTGCCCTTCTAGTTTCAAGCCCTGTTCCTCTGAAGCGCCCCCTTCTTTTTTTAGAAATCCCTTCCTATCCTATTTAAACTCAGTCTCTTGGCGATTCCCGCTGGCAGTATCCTTCCTCTAATAATGTTATGACCCTGACTCACTTAAATGTCTGACGGGAGTCATTGAAAAAGGTTTGACATTAAAAATACATCAAATTAAATCCACGAAGGAAGAAGATTAACTGAAAGCAATCTTAAGCGTAGCAGAATGGATGGGCATAATGCTACTTTTTGTGTAAATGGGATTAGTCAGTGAAAAATTAAACAAAGGAAGTAAACAAAGCATTAGTTACTGTTTATATTAATTACGATACCTCCTAATTACCTGTAAGAAATCTAGAAAAACAACTAAATAAATTGAGTGGTGCGTTAAATTTGTCTATTTTTGTATTTATTTAGTTTGGCACATAATACGAAAAGAAATATATTGTTATCTACAACTTTATTTAATTGAAACTTTTCATTTGATTCATAATAACGTCGTTGATGTACTTGTAAAGCAGACTAAACCCTCACAATTGATGAGTGTTGTGTATTAGTGTTTAGCGCCGAAAAACAGATTCGTTACGTAGTAATTATGAATCAAACAGTAAGTTCAATATGAACTGATCAAGTGAACACAAACTTGACTAGTTTGGTAAAATCTCTGATTATAGTAACAGATAAAATAGTGGGAGTTATGGAATGTTGCTCATGACGGAAGTTATCCAAGTTGTATACAAGGTAACTTTTATTTATTTTGTTTGGCGACTGTTAAAGCAAATCTCCCTACGGCCTCTTTCCTTTTTCGCTATTAAGTTGTGTTTTGCACGTGGACTGAATTACTAAACACTATCGAACTTTAAAGTTGTAGATAACAATATATTTATTTTCGTATTATTTGTTATGTTCTATGCCGGTGCGATCAGTATACTCGACCCTTGCTTGGGGGGATTCAAAAAAAAAGAGACAGCTGTTTGTTATCTAGACTCATTAGAAGTATTTTAAGTGTTTAGCTACAAGAGTACTGCCATTTTTGGCATCAAAAGTAAATAGTGAACATGAGAATTGTACATTAAATTTTATGGGCTTTTCGAGGCTTCCTTCTCTCATATATCTCGAAATGACCGAAGAAATTGATTTTGAGGTTACGATGTTAAATATACAAGTTCTTTCAGAATTTCGTAAAAAAAAGACCTGGTCCACAAATGTACAGTAGGCATCCTAGAAGACTCTCGCGTATTTAAACTGCAGCTGTTAGTGTACGTATTGCTATAAAATATCAAGATTTATTATTTATTATTATCAATATTCATTTCAATTATTTTCGGTCAGCAAGACCGCCAAGACAAGTAGTAATGATAAAGAAGAAGCGAATGACATTAAAACTCCACCGTTCTACATAAAAAACGTGAATTCTCATTCACTGACAAAAATCGTAGAAAACATCGGAGGCGCTAATTCTTTCATTATTAAAAAACACAAAAATTTTCTACAACTCTTCGACAACCAACCGCAAACCTACAGACAGTTAATACATTTTTTTTGTTGGAAAAAACACAAACATATGTATATATACAAACATACCAACTACAAGATGAATACAATAATAGAGTTATTTTAAAAGACTTACATTACTCTATCTTCACAGCACTAATCAAACTAGAATGGAGCAACATAAGCTACGCAGTAGTTAAATGCGTTAACGCTTTACCGTGCCTAAAATTACCACTGTACATTTCTTTGTTAATATTGATCACAATACATACAACAAAAATATATATGTCATTACAACACATCTTTACACCAGAATTAAAATTGAGGAACAGTTTAAACAGCGGCAAATCGAGCATAGTGCATGGTGCCAAGGCATTGGTCACACGAAAACATATTGTCAATATCAACATCGATGCGTTTGGCCCCTCCTAACTATGGCCCAAGAGTGACCGAACTGGGTAAAATAGGGATGGCCTGTAGAGGCTCATATTGGCCAAGGTTGGAAATGGTGTTGGGGAACATTGGCTTTGGAAGCGGTTTCACCAGACAAACGGGAGTAATTTATAATAATCGTTCGGCTTTCTTCTAATAAATTAAAAATAAATAAATAAGAAAAAGCACTATTTGAAGTTAATAATCTTTTTACCTCTCAAGAATTGGATGCTAAAAAAAAGGTTGCAGGTATTTTTTAGACCTTACGAAAGAGTGACGATGTTAACTATACAATACAAATGCAAAAGTTTCCAAAATTAGCTTCGTTGGAACTGCTCTCTCTTTTTAAATAATATTTTTCTGATAGGGTTCAGAAAACTAGAATTAGATCTTACTCTAGTACACTATTATTAATTAAATATGGGGTATCACCGGGTGCAGTTTTAGGTGCTATCTTTTTTCCTTATTTGCTCTAACGATTTATTAGAATTAAACATTTTGGGGGAAATCTTTAGTTGCGCTGATGACACTACTGTTACTCAACAAAAAATTTAAAAGAAATTACTAACTCTATTAATAAATTATCTTTTATATATAAAATATTTTCTTGATCAAAATTCTCTGCTTTTAAATATAGAAAAACTAACGTTATATCATTTCCATTCAAAACATGCCAGGTGTAAACAATCATAAAATTCACTAATTTCGTGGTCCGCTTGACCAATTAATACATTACAATTAATTAAGGTTTTTAGTTGAGATGAAAGAGTGGAAAATGGATTGAAAAATGGCAAAAGGAGGGAAAACTCATAAGGTGGGGTTGAGATGGGGAGTTGATGTCCGAGTGGATCGAGGTCACAATAGCTCAGGTGGTAGAGCAGCGGCGTATCTAGCCGAAGGTCGTGGGTTCGAATCCCTCTCGTACCATTAACTTATTTTCATCTCAACTAAAAACCTTAGTTAATTGTAATCATAAAATTATTTTACATTCGTGCAGAACGTTTTAAATTGTTCCTGCAAACCCCTTTTATCCTCTTGTTACTGAAATAAAATGCTTAGGTGTATTCCTGGACCAACATTTAAACTTTAACTTTCAGATAGAAACATTGGCAAAGAGAATCAGAAAACATTTTGACAAATTCAAATTCATAGAAGCATTTTACCTTTAACTACTCTAAGATCAGTTTAATTCGTGTTAGCACAATCCGTATTATGTTTCTGAATCACGGTGTGGGGAGAAAATAGTAAGAATATATTCACTAAAAGTCACATAAAAGTATCTAATAAAAATAATTTGAAATAAACCAAGCAGCTATAATACAAAGTTACTGCACAAGGAATTTAAAGTTTTAAATTTAAAATGTTCATGTCTTCGAATAAATATTTCTTAAATACTTAAACTTATACAATGCAAATGAAACTATTTTACCAAAATAATATTGGGTTGTCCGGAAAATAATGCAGGATTTTGGTATTAAACAAAAAAAAAGAAACTAGTTACTTTAAAGCAATGTTCTTTAATCAAAATAATNGAGTAATCCTGTAAACGTAAACAGAATATTTTATATAGATTTTTTTTAATGAAAACTTAAAATCCTGCATTATTTTCCGGACAACCCGATAAATAATTTACCAAAAAGAAATACAACTAAATCCTCAATTTTTTTATAACAGGGTACTTAATATATTTATGAAAATATCAGTAATTTCAAAAGTTTAGTCACTTACAGAAAATTTGTACATTCATACATTCTTTACTCAAGAAATTAAGTTCCTCAAAGTCTATTTTTTTCGAAATTAATATTATTGTGTACTTGCTTTATTTTAATAAAAAGACAATGATAATTGTACAACTCCTATCCGCCAAAAGTATTTATACTTAAAGAGAGATACACTGGAATAGAAGAATGAAAAATTACTTTTATAATTATGTGCTAATTTTTTTATTATTCAACTTGAAATTTAAAAAACCTTTTATCTTTTGTATTTTCCATTATGGCGAAATAAAAAGTTATTATTATTATATTACCACTTTGAGAGACTAACAATTGTTGACGACTCCCCTCAAGACATGATACACAGTGTATAAATGTAAATAACCTCAAATTACGAGGTGTATATTTTATTAATACAGTAGTAATAAATAAAATAAAAAAAATAAAAAATAGTATTACTGGGTCCGTTTATTCCCTCTGGTTTGCGTTTCACTAAAGCGTGTCATCTTAAGTAACGATTGTTTTATCATTGACACTTAAAGCAACTAACTAGAAGATAATTAGAAGTTTATTTACCATTTTAAACCAAGTTGTAACATAATGATTAATCGACAGGAAGGTAAAATACAGTTATTGTTAGTAACATGGAATTTTTCTATACCTATATTCTAATTTTTAAATATTAAAAAAATATTTATATTTTTACTGACTTTTCAGTGAATATTTATGACATTTTCATTGCGTACTTTTAAAGATTCTTACCTTCCAAGGATAAAATTTTGTACTTTCACGCCTCATAAAAACGTGTTAAATAATAATTGCAGCTCTTTTAAAGAACAAATCAAAAATGGTTTCAGCTAGACTAAAATGACAGAGATTGTACATGGCCGGGTAGACAGTAAACGATTTGGCGCAAGAGCACGTTCCTGTTTTTCTCCAGCTGAGATAAAACCTTGCCTCCATTATAATACAAACGAGCATCTCTAGACGTCTTTAAAACCAGCTCGAGCGTTATCCCGCTTCGCCGACCGTGAATAATTATTCGGAAAGGAAACGGAGTAACAGCTAAAATAAGTCCCATTCGTTTTGAATTCATAATAAACATATAGAAGGGTAGTGGAGGGGGTGCGCGCATAGGACATGCATATTACATGAGGGGCGGATCTGTTTAAAATGTTTCCACTGGGAGAAAGGGGTGTCTTGTGGGCCGCATGTTGCTACTTAACGGTCGACTGGGGCTTTACAGCAAACAAGACTTCCCTTTGCTGTTTCTAGGGTAAGAAATCTTGGACCGTCAAGGACAGACCCGATCTCAAAAATCAGGGCTATCGCATGCAGAAATAACTTATTCAACATCCACAACTTTCGACGGGGGGGATTATACAAAAACAAAAGCAATAGTATGATCTGGAATACTAATATATACTGATAGTTCTTATCAAATTGATAAACTTTATGATTTAAAATTAAAATAAACTTTGCATCAAAATGGCTGATCGTCCAAACTTGTTTAGTCGACAAATTTAATGCACCCTCCCGTACTTCCCTATGAAGCTGACAAAGAAAGCTAATCGACTAAAAGAATGCGCCAGAAGTATTGAGATATTGAACTTTTTTTATAAAGAATGAAGAGAAAAATGTTTAAATAATAACCAACCATTGTTTTTCAAACGCCATGGTTACGGTTGTTGAGCGTTCTGAATAAGATCTGAATTTATCTTCAACACAATCAAAATACGCACATTTCGTAACAATTTGCTAGACAAGAAAGGTCAATATTTAATAGAGTGCATCAGCCCCAGCGGTGGAGGTGGCGCTCGACGAATTCCCGCATTCGCTCCATTCTAAACGTCCTCCTTACCAGAAACTTTTGTTTCATTTCCCCGAACCAATCCACATATTGGCCTACATCCTTGTTATTTTTATATCCTTCAATTTCTTTTTATTTCGATAGATACGATCTTCATTTACTTCATCCGACCAGTAGGGGAACAACAAGGTCCTAAGGACGTAGCCCTGTCTGACCTCATATTCAACCGGGAAATATTGAAAGACCTTGTTAACTTAACAACGGAACCTGAATGAGCGAAGAGGGAAACTACCATATTCACAATTGCCGACAGAAAGTTTGCAATTTTCAGAAGAAGGCGCCTTCAGTCGACTGAGTTCAACTTGCATTTATGCTAATGAAAGAGTTTTTAAAAAACGTTATTTTCAAAATTAGAATATTGTAAATATTTGTGCAAGAAATTGAAAAATATTGTATTCCAGTAAAGCCATATTTTATTTAAGGAATGACAGAAATCTATGAATATAAAAAAAAAGTTCAAAAAGATTTTGTATTTTATGTTAAATTTTTTTGTTATTTTCAATGCAGCGTTAATATTTTTTTTCTATTTCATACGTGTTTACGCGGGAGAGAATTTTATTCATTTTTTTTTATTTTGTTTATTTGTTCAAATATCCATGGAGACGAAAAACAAAAAAAAGAATTCTAAATTCACGCCCTCTCTACGCGATGTCATCCGATCCCGACGATTATTCTATTTTGACACCTGGACATTTTTTAGTCGGCGACGCCCTAGTATCATTGCCTCAATATGATTGGACGGATCGCGCACCACATATGCTGACTCGATGGCAATTCCTGCAAAAATGCGTGGCAGATATCTGGAAAAAATGGCGACTGGAGTATCTGACCACTCTACAGCAACGTACGAAATGGCAACGGCAGACCGACAACATGGCTCTTGGAACGCTTGTTGTTATGCGTGACGCACAAGTACATCCCTTATCATGGCCTGTCGGACGCATCATTGAGCAGTACCCTGGTAAGGATGGGGTGGTACGAGTTGTGCGCATAAAAACGCCCTCAGGAGAATATACGCGTCCGGTACCCGTCTATCTCCTCTGCTCCCTGAACCCTGAATCTTTCCCATCCTGTTCTCTCTGCAACGTTTCTTTTCTCTTAGTGAAATTTCTATTGAAATTTGGTGGGCGGTATGTTTACGCCGGAGAGAATTTTATTCTTTTTTTTTATTTTGTTTATTTATTCAAATATCCATGGAGACGAAAAACAAAAAAAGGTCTCGGGGTCCAGCTGGCCAGTTAGTATTGGAGAGTGGACGAACGCGTTTGTCTAATTCTTTTTGATCTCGATTTGTAATCGAAGTTACAATTTACGAGTACCCCGCTGGATTACGAAGTTATTTGTTTTCTCTTCGCCCGCTCACCGCTGTGGAATCACAACGCCTGCAATTCTTCACCGCACATCATTTTGCTGTTCACAGGTCAGATTTTTCCTTTCGGCTGCTCACGTCTTCTAATAAGACTTTAATTTGAAGTGTTTGTTCTCATAATTGTTAAGTACTGTGAAAAACATTTAAAACCAAGTTTCTTGTATAGTTTGATTAATTTTCTGTAATAAGTCTGTCACTATTCTCTTAATCTATTGACCCTGGCCAGGTCACTTTGTTGTTCAACTTATGTAAATTAAATTAACTTTATCGCCCAATGTATGTATATCATTAATTTAGTTTAATTTAATCTATATTTCTTCATATCGCGTCCTGATTCTGTCAGGGAGTCAACGTGAAGGGACAGGTTCCTGCGAACTAGCAAAGGTAAGGAGTGTTGCTGCCAATTAAGGATAGCCCCTTCTTCCAACACAATACGTAAACCATTAAACTTGAAACTAGTCGATAATAAACTAAATAAAATAATAAAATAAGGAAAAAAGAGAGAAAAGGGAGATAATTGTAATGATTATCTCCTACTAATATAGCGGTTATTATAACGTAATTTATAGTTCTGACACTAAGGTGTGAACAGTTTTAAAATATCTACGCGGATAAGGAAACATTTGTCGACGGACATCAAATCTTACTTACAATGGTTGCTTTTTTCGACCTAATATCACCAAAAAAAGTTTCATTAAAATTCGTCATCCTACGTCCGTAGCCTCCCTAGTTAGATCTACCGTAGCTCATTTATTTTGTATCTTATTTTTATTTAATGATTTTGACTATTAGTACTATTTATAGCCGAATAGAAATATTTATTGCCTTCTTTTATTTGTAGGATTTAAAAGATTTCCGTCCAGACAACAAAGGGGAGTGATAAATCCTAGTAAACATTCCATTGTGGTAATAAGCTAAAAAAACTTTTGGGGGTTAAATACATTTTATTTTATATAAATATTCTCACTAAAACATCTATAATGTTTTGTTAATTGTCATTACATAATTTCGAAAAACTTCTTGTCCTGTTGTTCAAAGGATAAATTATTTTTTTCGTTGCTTAATGCTTAAGATAAATGTTACATTAAAAAATAAAATAAAATGAAAATACCATTTTAAAAAAATCGATACGTTTATTGGATCGATGTATAAATCATAGTTTCATATTTTCAATATAACGGTTGTTTTCTTTGCTCAGATGTAATATCAATACATTATTATCAAGCCGAGACATTATTATTTATATTCAGGCAAATATAAAAGTTAAAACCTTCAGATCAGTAATAGACCTAAATGTACATCTAATACCAGAAAAAAATGCATACTGTCGAAACGTAAATGTTTTCAATTATGTTTAAATTACATATATGACTTTTCAAAATATTATATTCTTCATCCACATTGAGTTATTTATTAAACCAAATAAATGGAGGAATTATTCGTAGAAATAAATTCATGCATTCTGGATAAAGCTGATAAACAGATGTAAAGTCAAATTTTATATGTTAGTAAGTTTACCAAGTACGTTAAGTTCCAAATCACAGGATGTGAAGCAAAGCATTGTATGTATGCTTCCAAGATTTTAGACCCAATTTTGACCTTCGCTCTTCGAAATTTTACTTTTTTATGTCAATAATGACAAACCTAGAATCGACTTGAAGTCTACTTCTTGATACTGTAAGTATGGTAGTTATTTTGGTGTATTTTGTTTCTCCCATTGTAAAAATTACTGATTCTCTGGTATGATGAGCTGTGTGAAATTGATATTCAGCTCGCAAAACAAATAACTCGTGTTATACAACAGTCACTTTGTTTCAGCGTTTGTCTAACCTTGAGGGCCATTTGTTTCGAAATTATCCGCCACCACTTCATCAAAAGTTGGTAAATTTTATTAAATATTTTCCATCACCTGTCACAACTACTGTATATCTATCAGTATATTTTCTGCCAAGAAGGCTTCATCTTTTAAATTTAATATTACATCTGTATTTTCAATTCACAGCTCGCATTTGAAATTCTTGGGGACTTTTCTTCTTTAGTCAAGACAGAATCTTGGAAAGTATTGTAGATGGTAGAATCAATGCTTTATCTAAAAAGAGGAAGTCAGATTTTTATACTATTTTACAATAACAGTTATCTATAAATCTAGTTATGTTACATACTCAGTTTACTTCTCTCAACATTGATTTGAAAATCTGATAACTTGAACAATTCGAATTTTCGAAATACAAGCTAGAAAAAAAATTTCATGATAAAACCAGAACGGAGCAAGCGGTCCCTCCGCTTTTTTAACAGCTGTTGGCGCTTTTTAACCCACTTAAAGTCAAAAAACAAGAACAAGCCAGAACCAGAACCAGAAGTTGAAAATGTTTGCGGATCTAAAGAAAATATTCACGGAGGCCAGGGCGAACCGAATCAGCAAGAAGTTGCCGAGTTGCCAGTCTGCGATGAGTCGTTCGTCACCTGCGATGACACGTTTGTCAATAAAGAGGAACTTATCATTGCAGACGAGGGCGATACTGTTTACAAGCAGCCAAGCCCAGAACGGGTAATTGAAGGAGAGAAAGATTATGTTCTTCCTGCAGAAACGTTGAAAAAAACAGAATCTTCGTCGAGTGATGATCAGTTCTTCTACCAACCTGTTTCAAAAAGAAGAGAGGTTATCGAAAAACGTATTTTATCTCTAAAAGGCGATGTTACAAATGTTGAAAGAATTTTAAAAAACGCCGAGGATGAGATTAAAAATCGGCATAACGATTTGGCAAAATGGGAGGAAAAAGATCGGCAGTTAATCGCTCCGCATCCGAGTGTGGACTGTTTACCGGATTTCTGTAAGGATGAACCTGGCAATGTTGAAGAGGCACCAGCTGAAATCACAACAGTCGTTGTAGAGGCAGACGATAATGATAATAAAATAGAAAACAATTCGGTGAACGAAAACACGTCTTTAAGTAAGCAGGATATTGGTGAAGTTTGCCAAGTAGTCGGATCGGTAGAAGTCAATTCCAACAATGGAGTATTGGACGAAGTTGAAACTCCCGCTCAACCTTCCGTGTCGCCTAAAAATGCCGGTGATACAGATCTCAAACCGTTAGAGTCTACCAAATTAAATGATCTTAATGGTCCAATAGCAGAGCCTCGAAAGTGTATTTCTGAAAGTTTGGTAAACAACGTCGACAAGGAAAATGATTTGAATCAAAACATCCCATATCCCGCCGTCATTGAAAACGCGCTTGAAAATACTGAATACATGGACGAAGAATTGCAAGAATCAGGCTTAGAAATAAACCAATATGAAAATAATTTGGACGATAGCTCTGATGGTGCACAGTCACAAACTTATTTCAGCGGAGAAGTATGTACGACTCCCGTCACTGAAAAATCGTACGATGACCAATCAATGAGCGTCCAACCGCTAGGCCGTTTTGCGGGACTCGGAGATCATAATTTCGAGCAGATGATCAACAACTCCTTCACCATATTTAGCGTGCTGGAAGAAAGAATATGTGAACACGGTTCCGAAATTGTAACGTCCGATGAAAACGTGGAAATCCTACCGTCGCAGAGTGATATGAACGCGAACAGGGAAGGAGATTTAACACCTGCCGTACCAATGTTTCAATATGCAGACGAAAATGAGGGGTCGAATGAACTGGTGAAAAATAATACCCCAGAGCCTTTAGAACGATATTTTGAGTTCAACTCGAGTCACACTAGTTTACAACAGGAGTTAATAACAGAAAGTGATGAACTGGAAAAATGTGAAAAACCGACAGAAGTACTTGATGATAATTCCTGTTTTCAAGACGTACATGATTTAAATGTAGGCGACAGTGCAGAAGTAACTCAGGTTAATGAAACATTAAATATTTGTGAAGTTACGGTGAAAGAAACAGTTGAAGAAATGATCGAGACACCAACGTTTTATCTGGAAGTCGACAGCCCTTCGGTGCATATGATGACTGAAGATGACTATAAATATCCACCGTTTCAAACCTCAACCTGTCTCAGTTCGGAAAACAAGCAAGAAGAGGAAACTGAGCAACACCCGGAACGAAGATTTGATGTAGAATATGATGTACAATTTCAAGAACAGAATGTTTTTATCGTATCTAACGAAGTAGAATACAATACGGTTACCGAAACGTTGGATGTTTACAGAATAACAGAAAAACAATCGGCAGATGAAAACATAGAGACTCCAATATTTCAATTGGAATACGACGTGCCTCCGGAAGAATTAGTCACTAATGATTATCTGAAACCAAATGAAGACTACTTCGAATACGACCCGTTTATGAATACTCCCAGTTTCAAACCGGAAATAATTTTGGAAACCGACCAATGTGAGATTCAGGCGGAACAAAGTCTTCTTAATTTAAGTTTTAATGACCAGTATCAAGAACATGCCAATTTTAGCATGCCGAAGGAAACAGAATATACCGAAACGTTAGATCCTTACAAAGTAACAGCGGGAGAATCGAGTGAAGAAAACATGGAGACACCAATTTTTCATTTAGATTTCGAATCCATTGGGTCGAAACCTACGGAGCATTATTATGATTACGACCCATATCAAACCTCAGACAATTTCAAACAGGAAATAATTGTCGAAAGCGATTCTATTGATTACGAAATGGAAGTTGAAGATAACACGCAGTTCCCAGAACAGAACAACTTTAATATACCAACCGATATTGAAGATTCATCATCAAAAGAAAATATAGATGTTTTCGAAATAAATGATAGGAAATCGTTCGAACAAAACATAGGAACACATTTTTATCATATGGAATACGAGCCTACTGAGCTTCCGAAAGATCCTGTCGAGCAATATTTTGATTACGATCCGTATGGTACATCCACTTTTAAATCAGAAATTATTGTGGAAAACAATACAATTAATTATGTATGCGAAAATACCCAGTTCGAAGAAAATTTAAATATTGGTAACAGCCCTGAAAATTCAGTTAATGATAATTTAAACGCATATAAAGTAACTGATGAGGAATCATTCGAAAAAAATGTGGCGAATTTGGTTCAGGAACAAGTTGTGGACCGGGAAAATTTTGTTCAAACTGATTCGTTACAATCTCCTGAGCAATACTATCAATACAATCCATTCCAAAGTTCAGTCAATTTCAGTCCAGAAATACTTGTGGAATGTGTTCATAACGAAAATCGACCAGAGCGTACATTGGATTTAGGCCATATCACCAATATTCAAGAACATTTTGATTACATCGAACCTAGCAATGCGGAAAATTTACGTTTTTATAGCACAGGGATCGACGAAAACAAAGAGGTGCAAAAGTTTAATTACGAACCTGCAACGATGGAAACTGACGGCTATCGAACAGACCTAGTTACAAGTGATACTCAAGAACCTCTCGAACATTACTCTGAATATGATCCGTTTAGATCTTCAATAAATTTAGGTCCGGAAATTTTTGTTGAAAGCTATCAAAATGGAAGATGTCAGAATTCGACAGAAAAAGGTACCCAATTTCAACATAATGAATTGAATGTAAGCAACGATACAAAAAATCCTGCAAATTTAGAAAGTTCTGATATTTGGCATGAAATAAAGCAAAATCCAATTGATGAAAACCAAGACAATAACTATGAACAGTGCTTGTTCAATATGGAAGGGGGTAACGATCATAAAAATGAAAATTGTCACATGGAATATGGATACGAATATGATGCAAGCGTAGAACAGGATCTCAATAAAACGGCCGAGACTGATAATCTCACCAAATTGAATAGTGAAAATGTGTCACCATCCGAAACTGAAGAAACCCCAACATTTATTAATGAAGAGTGTAAAGAATGTTTCTTACAAAAGAAAAGTGAAGCCAATCTTGAAAGCGCAAGTGAAAATCTAAAAGATAACGATTGGCCCAAGAGCGAATCGGATTTCTCTTGGGATTTTGGATCTCAAGAAAAAACTGTGGATGGTGACCAACTTAAAGAAACCGACCATGACAACGTAACGGAAGAAATTGATTCAAATGCAGTTCCGGATGAAATTACAAAGGAAGAACCGCAAATAGCTGCCGTTTCTGAACTGGATACTTCCGTCACAAACGTTTCTGATGAAGATGAGAGCCAAAAACCGAATCAAACTGAAAATTTAGAAATAGAAACACACCTCGAACTGGCAGCTAACTGTGAAGCTCCAAATGAACAAAATACAACAGAAGAACCTCCACAAAACGATGAAGCACAAAGGACGCGCAAAAAAAGGAACCGAAAGAAAAAAGGTAAACGTGCTGATGAAGAAGATAAACCGAAATCAGAAGAAGCACCACCGGTTGAGGAAAAAGTTGAACAGGAGATCGTCGAACAGAAAGATGAGCCGAAAGAAACGCCTGAAACCGTGGTCCAAGAAGTAAATCGAACCGAAGAACAAGTGGTCACAACAAATAAAAGAAACAGAAGAAAAAAGAAGCAGAATAATCAGGAAGAGCCACCTCAGGTAGAAAACACGCTAGTTGAAGAAACAACACAAGAAGTCAAAAATACCCCTCCACCTGAGCCTATTCCAGAACCGGAAATTTCGCAGGGTACAGACCAAGAAGCAAAGAAAAGGAGAAACAGACGAAAACGAAGATGATAAACTGGCTGTTTATTGAGCAATGTGAAAATAAATTTAAACTGATTTTGTGTGGCGTTAAGTACGATTTATTTTGCTATTATCAACTGATGCATAATTCGCTCTATATATATCTCAAGAAGACTGTTTCACACCTAGTGACCTTTAAACCTTTTTACTAGACCCATTTAAATTTAGACGATTTTAATTATTTCAATTAATTATTCTTTTATGTAAGGTCTTGCTCAAGTTAAAAAAGACAGTGTCACCGGTCGAAGGTTGATGGGTTCGGTTCCCACTCGTGATACTGACTTTTTCATCTTGACCAAGACTTTTTACTAAAATTTATTACAAATTTTGATGCTAATGGGTGCAGTATTATTCATTTTGATACTTATGTACATATACAATCAATTTCATATTTAGTTAAAACGAGGACAAAATATGTATGAGAAAAGTCTCTCCCAAATTGCTCAGTTTGACCAAAGATCAACAGTAAATAACAAAATATTAATAGTTTAAGCAGTATATTGGCTAAAATAAGGTATACTTTCTCATGTATTGTGGACCAGAAAATTTATTTATTCACATATTTTACTGCTTTGGTCACACATTTGTATTATTGTCATGGAGATACAATCTGCGTTTGAAAAAATGGAAGTGCATATTTTCAGAACTACAAGCTATACTTCTTCCTTGTTACTATTATTTTGGCAAAACAGTTAAACTAAAATTAAACTATTAAAGTTCATTCAAAAATATAAAAATTAACTCTAAATAACTTTGTCAACTTAATTAATATAAAGGGTTTAAGAACAATTGCATCAAACAGCAAGTGGAAGAGCCTTAAATATTCCTTCTGAGTGCTACAAAGCTCTGACTCGAAATATTCATGCATAATCTAATCTATCCAAAGCTTTAATATATCTTTTTAGAATGCTTAATTTGGAAGGCCAAATGTATGAAGGAAAAAACACATTTTAAATTATAAAATTTATTCCTATTGTTTAATTAGAATTTTGAATTTTTGTTCCATAATTTTATCATTTTTCATAAGCTTGTATGGCCAATAATAATGGAGTCATACTAGCAAAAATTCTCAGCTTGAGTTTGTTGGCCTCGCATGAATGAAAATTCTCAGCAGGAGATTATTACCTATTAAAAGCCTATTATGGATTAGTTTTATGTGAGCAATTCACAATCTAGATAGAAGCACAAATACTTTTCTCTCAAGTTCCTCAGTTGGCCATTTATATTGGCTTATTTTCTTTCATACCATCTGTACAGACATTCCATCATACACCCACTTTCGTTTAATAATTTTTTAACATAAACGACTATTTTATTTGGGCGGAGAGGAAAATGATTGGTTCTTTGTGGATCGTTTGCAGCATTCCTTATCTGTTGATCAGCTCTTTCATTTCCAAAAGTGCCAACATACTAGGAGCCCAAACGAATACCACATGTTTGTTAAGTACTACGATTTCATGGAGGTATTTCTTAATTTCTAAGATGTAAGGTTTAATCGAGAATTTATTTTTGACAGCTTCGAGACCACCCTTCGAATCAGTGCAAATAACGGCATTATAAAGAGAAGGTGTTTCTCTTTTGTTGAATAAGGCCAGATTTTCAATAATTGTGGCAGTAGGTAGTGACCACAGTGGAATAAACATTATTATTGTTATATTACTTTTACAAATTGGAATATTCTTATGTATAACACTAAGGTTCAATAGTTAATAATAAAAACAAGACATCCACTTTGTGGTTGCTATCTTCATAAAGTAGTGTTTGTATGACAGAGTTGAAATTGTGGATATGTGTAATGATGCTGTTACACTTAATGGACAATCTAAAAATGACCCTGACAGTGATGTTACATACCGAGTTCAAGGTAGCTTAGTTATTGTCTTGTGCTGCCATCTCTTTAAATATACACTATATAGGGATGAAGTGTTTTTTGATCATCACCCAGTAACATTTTTATAAAGTCATAGAATGATTGAATTCATAGAAAAATCATTACCTTGCTTTCAAAAATTAGTGGTGGGTAGACAATAAAGCTGCTTATCAAGAAATATTGGCAAAAGAGGTGCAAAAATGTGACATTGAACAATATTCCTCTGACAGAACCGTGTCACTATTGATCTAATTGGTCAAAAAACCGGCTGTTTGGGATAAAGAAGTTGGTAAAGTTAAAAAGCAGACATTTAGGATGCCATGGTGTGACTGTTATAAATCTAGAAAAATGGCACGAAAATTGCTTAACCTGTGTCATAAAAGTTCATGTTAGTTTATCAAGAAAGCATATTTTGAAGCAAATAATGTGTATAAAAATGTAATTATTGCAAAAAGGGCTAAATAATACCAGAAGCTATTAGAAAATTTTAAAAAGGTTAAATTTAGTAAAGATTTTTGGAATATTTCAAAAGCCTTTAGGTCGATTGGTGTCTCTTCGCTGAGCGTATTATGCCCCGCCAATAACTCTCATTCGAATTAGACTGTGCTTTTGAATTTCAATGAAATGTATTAATACTTGGCAAAGTAAAAAACAACAAAGCCCTGGGTATAGAAAGAGTAACCTATGAGTTTTTTAACACAACACACGGTTTAGAAGAGCGGTGCTTTTAACATTGGCAGTGGAGTTGGGGAATGCAATATATTAAGTGCCCTCCTATTTGCATTGTTCCTGAATGATTTACAGGATATATTGGCGATGGGAGTATCAGTGGGAAGTAGAGACATAAAAACACTCATGTACGCAGACTATCCATGTGGCTTACAAAAGAATATTACCAAGCTAGAGGAATTCTGTGACATGTGGAATCAGGGTGAATTTGGAAAAGAGACTCTTGGCTGTAAAAAGACTATCATTTAACATGTTAGTTCAATTTTTTCAATTTTTCCAATTGAAGCCTAAATCCTTAAGTTTATTTATTGTTTTAATGTATGAGCAAATTTGACCCAATCTGTTTCTTTCACTTTATATCTGATGGAATTGTTTTTGTTCAGATTTATTTTGCACACCTTAATAAAATAAATTTGATACAGAAAAGTTGAGTAATATGATGCATTGCTACTATCATCTATCTACCATTTGGTTACAAAAGGGGCTGTTGACAAGTTAGAAATAGGTACATCTATAAAGCTGTGGCCATTTATTGAGGTAAATGAGGGGCTTTTTCATTGTAGTTGATTACGATTAAAGACTTCTACAAGAGATAATTTACTAAAATTAAGCTTCTTTTATCCGTTTGGAAATCAAACCATGCATCGGATTGGCGTTACAGCAAACTTCAATCAGTAAAGATAAATTCTTCCATTTTTCAAGTCTTGGAAATTTTTCGCAAATCTTAATGCAGCTTCATCTGTGTGGGTATGTATGTCAGCATGTCCTCAGTGGGTGACTTTTCCCATAATGTCTAATTTTTTTAGGTTAAACCATGAATTACCTAATTTACTAATTTTAACTAAAGTTGCAGGTGTAAATAATAATAATAATAATAATAATAATAATAATAATAATAATTTTAAAAAAATTAAAAAGAAGGAATTTCAAAGTTACCAAAAATCTAGAAGAATCAGTCTTTCATTTATTATTGGACTTGAATAGCTTAAATAACACAAATTTGGTTTTCTCGAGGAAACTTTTCATTATATTACATTGTTTTTATGTTCTAAATTAATTTAACGAGTTTACCTATGTAGGGAAATAATCAGACATGATCAAGATTATTAAAATTGCACAATTGCAACGAATAAACACACAATGAAAGAGCACAACTTAAACTACTTTCAATATTAAAAGAAATTGTAAGGAGTCCTACAAATTGGTTCATGATACAACCGGTAGAACGAGCTCAGATGAACATTTTCTCAAACAAACTTTAGTTCAACTGGGTTGATCATTGTATAATTACTAACTTAAAACTATAACATGATACATTACTATACAAATTCTAAGAACTAATTTGTTTCAGAAATTATTTATAATATCAGTAACCGACATAAATTGCCATGAAATTGAAGTATATTTTTACCCTGATGAAACACCGGGGTTTACACGTTTGGTTTACAATAATAAACTGTATTTATAAAATATTTTAAAAAATTGCCATGATGATGCAAACTCCATACTGCCCCTTAAAGCACCAAATACCCCATTGGCTACCAATTTTTTTTTACTTTAGATACTTATTAGAATAAATCTTAAAGACTAAATGTATTGTATATTCTAATCAACATTGGCTATATTGATGATGTTTAACTCTATAAGTGTAATAACAAATACACACATGCCTTATTGTTTAATACCAAACTTAGTGTTTAATTTAAATAAAATCGATTATTTTTACAAAACTTTTTATTGTAGTTCAAATAAAAGTGGATTAGTTAAAATGTATTTGTTACGTTACGTGCGAAATTCCTGTTTTGGATTTTTTTTTGTTCATACTATCCGAAAATACTGAAATGGGTCAACATTGAAAGGTTGACGATTTCCGTAAAATTGCCTTCTCCATCATCCCTCTTTGACACCTTTGTGCTTGGTCATCAATGCCCGCCCGCAGGTCGAAAAGTACGTCGATGTATTTCTTTCTAAACCGACTAACGAACCGGGTTCTTTTGAAACCCCTTCCCTCATCTTTTCAATTGTGACCTTTGCCGACGTTTCTTTTTCAAACAGTTGAGCATTTTTGGTTGTCAGTTCGATGGTATGGTTCGCTTCTTTCTGTTTTTGAAAGGCACTTGAAATACTAAGTATTAGAAATGTTTATTGTAACTATAACTAATTAGACAGATTGAAGACAACGAACAGGCTGACAAACTGGACCATTCCCCTCACCCTTTGGGAAACGCAATTGGCACGCCCCTAAGCATGGTAAAAGCAAGGAAATTAATGGATGGATAAAGAAATGACCATATGCTCGATAACTTAGCAGATGCCAAATAATCAAAGAAGTTGCTCAAATCGCAACCAGCATACAAATCTCTATCTTTTTTTCTCCATGTCTCGAGAGAGAGATAGTAATAAATTACCTATTAATTACGTATCAATTAGTTTATTGCATTTATTAAGGATGATCATAATTGTTAGATGTAAATTAAATAAGCCAGTTAATTTAAATAACTTCTAGCTTCCAAAGACCATTTTTTTACATCAAAACCTTGAACAAGGTTATAAATATAAACTAGTATATTTTTATATTTTCAATTTATCGAAGTAAGAATATTATCTTCATTGAAGTTTTTTGTGTATTTTTCATTAATAAATCAGCTCTGTAATAATAATTATCTCTGTCTGTTATTGCATACATAATTAAATCAGTCACAGTCATATAAATATTTCCCATTAATTGGAGTCTCGGTGGCCGCAACGGTTTTGGCGTCGGCACATCGCTCAACATTATGAGGTAAGGTCCAGGGTTCGAATCCTGCGGCCCTGCATTCGAACTCCAGATACTTACAAATGGGCTTTTTTTGTCAAAAACACTAGCACCCCGAGAGTTCATATAATCTCATGGTGGAAATACCCTCGTAAAAAAGTAAATAAAATTTCCCATTAAACCTGTTTTACCTAGCCTTGAATAAGATATACATATTTAAATTAGCTTGAATAATTGGTTTACGTATTTCTTGCTTTATACCGATATTGATTTGGCAAACAAAATTAATTCAGCTTTAAGTTATTTTATTATACACTAATAGACGAGAGGGTTGAGACAGAAAAAGGCCTATTTCACTTTCTTTAATGGTTAATTATGATTGGCTGTCAATAAATTTGGATTGAACGCGAAAGTGCAATTTTTTAAATGATCTGAATTGGTAAATACATTTTTAGCTAGCTAAATTGATTTTAGTACCTATAAATAGAAATCGTTTGGAAAATATCATATTTGCTTTATATATGAGGTATTTTTCTGAAATTCTTGTGACTGAAGAAGGGCGTGAAAGAGGGAAAAAATGAAAAATAAGTCTAATTAGTTATAGTAAGAATAAACATTCCAATACTTAGTATTTGAGTGTCATTCATATCCAGAAAGAAGCAAACCATACCATCTAACTGACAACATTGTCGTAAAGTACCGCTTTATTAAAAATTCTTAACTGTTTGAAATAAAAACGTCGGTAGAAACCACAAATGGAAAGTAGAGAGAAGGGGTTAGTTACAATTTTGTTATTAGCTGGTCGATCACCTTTATATCTTTAAATTTATTAAAAATAATTTCATTTATATCCATGTTTTCAGACGACATGTTATATTGTCAGAAATCATATCAGACAACTTTAACTGAATTATTTCAAGAAAATTTAGTAAAACTATATTAGTCTAACTGTTTCTAAACATTCAGATATTGGAATAAATAAACTTCCAAAGTCTTAGTTTAGAGGTCATATTAATTATATTGTTTTGAGTTCAATATATAATTATTCCTCCTAACTGTATATGGAAAATATAATTTCTCTCGAATCTTTTCATTCATATTGAAGGAATTCTTCAGTAAGTTAAGGATATGTGGGAGATTTTTGTCGTTATCCCAACTTATTTATTGTGTAGCAACGTTATTTTATTATGATCATATTTCTAGGTAGGTAAAATGGGGTAAGTCAAATTGGGTGTAAAACTAAGTTTCACAGAGTTACAGGAATATGCAATTATCTCTCTTAAAATTTAACTTATCTACTATTGCCCCGAGGGTTAATAGGGTTTAATTATTACCAAATTCATTTACTGAAAAGGTTTAGTTGAGCACTTTACTTTTTATCCATCCTGACCTTTGACTATTTTACCATCATTCTCTACTTCATGCCCAATAATGAATTTGTTAATTTAATTATTAAAACATTCGCGCGTGTGTGTGTGTGTGTGTGTGGGCGCCCTTTAATGATAGGCCTCGAGGAACCGATTTTAAGGTCCACTAGCAGCACGGAGCGAGAATGGGGGTCACATGCATTCTACCAGCATGACGAAGACATATGCTTACCCGCACCCCATCCCCTTTATCATCATTAGTCGAAGGTTATTGTGTGCCAATATCAATGAATGATACTTAATAGACATTGCACTCCAGGGGCGGCCTTTATTGGCTTTTTCCCAGGGCCGAAACATTCAGCGACGAATAATCGACTATTTTTGTTTAAAATTGATTGCAAATTGAAATAGAGGTACATAGTTAAGATTATAAGGACCGATTTGAGTCATTTATAATATCGAGTAATGGCCATATGAAAAAAATCGATTTGGAAAATAATTGCAAAGTCAAATCGTATCACGACAATGATCAAGTGGCTAATTCTCAAATCCCTAATCGAATCCAGGGCTGAGATTAATGGGCATCAGGTGTAGGCGATCGCCGGAAAGGTTTTCATATATTATTTGTTTCATCCGGTACGTTGATTATTCCAATTTTAAAACTTATTGTCAGGCTATTTTATAAATTATATTTTTATATATATAAATATATATTTTCCAGTGATAAACCTGTGATCAATGACTTTTTTTGGTCCCACTGCAGAGACATCTCGTGATGTTAGCTAATACATAATTCAGAAACCTGAGATTTCACTGAATTTCTAAACAGAAATATTTTCGACCTTACCGTGTGCCTCTGTTTGTTGTTTTAGGTTTTAAAAGGTTCATTAGTGCACGTTCTCCGGCTTCAGAAAGGATTATTCTTTTTTTCCTATCCAATCTTATAAATCTCAACTTACATGATAAGGCCAAAACGTTCTATTGTTTATTCATTGATTTGTAGGCTGCCTTAGACTCTCGAGATCATTCTGCACTATTTTTAAAGATTTTTAATAACGGAATTTCGTCTAAATTTATTAATATTGGGTTGTCCGGAAAATAATGCAGGATTTTGGTATTAAACAAAAAAAAAGAAACTAGTTACTTTAAAGCAATGTTCTTTAATCAAAATAATTTCCCATACTCTCAATACATTTCTCCCAACGTGTTGGTAACTTATTAATTCCGTCTGAGTAGAATTCAGAATTTTTAGAATTGATAAAGTCAATAAATGCATTTTCCAGTTCCGTTTGATTTTTGAATATTATGTGTTGTAAGTAGTGGTCCAGGTGTCTAAAAAAATGGTAGTCAGTAGGCGAGAGGTCCGGAGAGTAGGGTGGGTGAGGCAAAGTTTCATAGCCAAGCTCCAATAATTTTTGTGACGTTACACGTGACACATGTGGTCGAGCGTTGTCATGCAACAAAATGGGCCCTTTCCGATTGACCAAAGAGGGCTTCATTACTGCCAATTTCTGATGCATGGTATTAATTTGGTTACAGTATGATTCAGCATTGATGGTTTCGCCAGGATTTAAGAAGCTGTAGTGTATTAAACCAAATGAAGCCCACCATACCGTAACCATTACCTTTTTTTGATGAGTTGGGGGCTTTGGAAAATGTATTGGAGCTTCTCCTTTGTCGAGCCACTGTCCAGAACGTCTAGTGTTATCGTAGAGAATCCACTTTTCGTCACATGTAACAATTCTGGCCAGAAATGGGTCATTTTTGTTTCGACAAAGAAGTGATGCACAAACATCAAAGCGCTGATTTTTTTGGCGATCGTTTAATGAGTGTGGAACCCAATTTTCGAGTTTTTTCACTTTTCCAATCGCCTTGAGGTGGTCAGCGACGGTCGTTTTACTGACTTTGAGTTGCTCTGCAAGTTCTCGAACAGTTGTTTTGGGGTTTTCTTCCACCACTGATCGCAGAACATCATCATTAAGAGAGGAAGGCCTTCCACGACCTTCTTCATCTTCAAGGCTGAAATCTCCCTCCCGAAATTTTTTAAACCACCTTTGCACAGTGCACTCATTAACACAACCCTCGCCCCAGACTTGGTTAATGTTTCTAGCCGTTTGGGCTCCGCTTCGGCCGAGTTTAAACTCGTAAAAGAAAATCGTACGAAATTCTCGCTTTGACATTATAAGGATGACTGAATTATTTCCAAGTAGCGGAATGCTACAGAGGTAAACAAACAATATCATTTGGAAGAGGATTAATAAGTGTTGACATTCATACAAATGAGTAATCCTGTAAACGTAAACAGAATATTTTATATAGATTTTTTTTAATGAAAACTTAAAATCCTGCATTATTTTCCGGACAACCCGATATATTGAAGACATTGTATTCTTCTGCAGCTTCGGCGGTTCAGTGGCTGGTAGGCACCTTGGATTTTTCCAATGTGAGTGCAGGTCCTGTTCCTTTCCCATCCTTTTCTTTCTTTATTTGTTGACTATGTTATCTCGACTATGTTCTTACGGTGCAGAAGAACATAAATATTATTTTTCAATTAATTAAGGTTTTTAGTTGATATAAAAAAGTCAGTGTTACGAGCGGGATTCGTACTAGGGGGGGGGTGAGATGGGAAGTTAGTGTCCGAGTGGATCGAGGTCACGACAGCTCAAGTGGTAGAGTAGCGGCCTATCTAGCCGAAGATCGTGGGTTCGAATCCCGCTCGTGACACTGACTTTTTTATCTCAACTAAAAACCTTAATTAATTGAAAGATATTAATTGGTCAAGCGGACCACGAAAACTAGTGGATTTAATAAATATTATTGAAGCTTATTGTAAACAATGGAATATTTTTAATTAACTTCAAAAGTCGAAAATAATGGTTGTAAATTGTAAATGGATTTAAGAATCTAGGAATGGTCTTCACTCCGCGTCTTTCTTTATTTCATACTATAAAAAATAGCCACGGCAAAATTCGGTTAAAATGGAGTCTTGTCAAAGTTTATTATTAACTTAATGAGTATTCCCATCAATTCACTAATTTCGTGGTCCGCTTGGCTAATTATTATATTACAATTAATTAATGTTTTTAGTTGAGATAAAAATCCTATCAATGTCACAATTCAAATATTTAAATCAGTCTTTCTATGGTGCTCAAATCTGGGGTTTTACTTATTTATTTTATTTTTTTTTTTTAACTTAAAAATTTTCAGCGATCGTTTTACAAAAAATTACAAGCCGTACCATCGGCATCCGCAAACGTATGTTAGCAAATCGCTCGTCTCTTCTATTTTCATTTATGATATCCCTTCACTTAAAATAAACTTTAAAGTCTGTATACCTTCCAGATTTTCGTGCGCTTCAAGTATTACAAAAGGAAACCTTTTGGTTCAAAGAGTGGATATTACTTTAAACAAAACATTCTGGTCTCTTTGTCTTTTCTTATGTACTTCAGAATGTATGTCTTTATGGGTGCTCAATTATCACTACTCAGATTATGTGACCAGTCCAAGACCAACCAGTGGTACAAGAGAACCTGAATCTGGTTAAGATGGTTTTTAAACTCCGGGGTGAATACTCTATCTGAAATACAAGCCATTGCTAGAAAAGGACTGGGATGTTGTAATGTGCTCGCTGTGTAATTTATTTGTAAGAAATGATTCTTATCATTTCTAGGGTGTATGTTCACAACTCAGGGAAGTAAAAGCTTCTCATTTGGGTAAGAAAAACCAGTTGAGGGAAGAAATTTCTAACTGGGCAGTTTGTCGTATTAACTTCGACCGATACGTCTGTAGAGTAAGATTTGAGTTATCAGATTTGTAAGCGTCCTGCATCTTTGATTTAAATAAACTTTGCAGTTTATGGTTTTTTAAATTTTAAAAAATCAATTCATCTGAGAATATTCTCTAATTGGTGGGACCACCTTTACATTTTAGTTTTTCTACTTTATATCGGTTTTACATTATTTTGTAATTCCACTAATTTCGTGGTCCGCTTGACCAATTAAACATTACAATTAATTAAGGTTTTTTTTAGTTGAGATGAAAAAAAGTCCATGGCACGAGAGGGATTCGAACCCACGACCTTCGGCTAGATACCGCTGCTCTACCAGCTGAGCTATCGTGACCTCGATCCACTCGGACATCAACTCCCCATCTCAACCCCACCTTATGAGTTTGCCCTCCTTTTGCCAAGCTCTCCGTCGCCATTTCAATTGTCGTCGAGAATCCAAACCGATTACACGACATTTGAAAAATGGCAAAAGGAGGGAAAACTCATAGGTGGGTTGAGATGGGGAGTTGATGTCCGAGTGGATCGAGGTCACGATAGCTCAGGTGGTAGAGCAGCGGCGTATCTAGCCGATGGTCGTGGGTTCGGATCCCTCTCGTGCCATTGACTTTTTTTCATCTCAACTAAAAAAACCTTAATTAATTGTAATTATTTTGTAAGTTGCAACAATCTCAGCAGTCTGCTAAACCATTGTTTAAAAAATTGATTGACAAAGAAAATTGGACATTTAAGTGTTTTGATAAATGTAAAGTTTTATAATTATTATTACTGTTATTATTATTAGTATACATTTCAAGTCATTTTAAATGTATTAATAAATGTAAGGTTTTAATAAAATTTTATAATAATAATAAAAATTATTTATACTATTATTAGTATTAGTACATGGTTCAAGTTATTGGTTAGCCGTTGCCAGCCGATATATCACTACTGATTATCTGTTCATCTAGCCTCAATGGACTTTAATTATTTGTCACTTCCAGAGATTCTGCACACAATAAGCCTTAATTTGTGGCATAAGTTGTGAAAATAAGTTACACAACAATAAAAATTTAAAAATAAATGTACAAGGCGATGAAATTCTCAAGGAGTAAAACAGCACTGAAAGCTTTAGTCTACTCTACTTTCATCTCAAAGCTGGTCTCGGATGCCCAATATATCTTCAACTCTTGGCAATACGAAATCAGTTAACACTGAGTAATGTAAGTGAGATGAGTGAGAATATTTAAGACAACGAACAGGCTGACAAACTGGCACAAACAGGACCATTCCTCTCACCCTTTGGGAAAGAAACGCAAATTGGCACGCACTAAGCATGTTAAAAGCAAGGTAATTAATGGATGGATAAAGAAACCACCATATGCTCGATAACTTAGCAGATTCAAAATAACCAAAGAAGTTCCTCAAATCGCAACCAGGACACAAATCTCTCTCTTTTTCTCTCCATGACTCTCTCTCGCTCTCTCTTTCTATTTCTCTCTCTATCTCTCTATCTATCTATCTACCTATGTATCTATCTATATACGTACGTAAATATCTATCTACCTATGTATCTATCTATATACGTACGTAAATATCAATCTACCTGTATCTATTTATCTCTATCTATTTGTTTCTCAGCCTTTCTCTCTCTCTCCCCTCTCTCGGTGTCTCTCTCTTTCTTTCTTTCTCCCCTTCCCTCGGTCTTTCTCTCTCTCTCTCTCTCTGTCTGTCACTCTCTCTCTCTCTTTCTCTCTCTCTCTCTCTCTCTCTCTCCACACACACACACGCACACGCACACACGCGCACACACACACACACGCACGCACGCACGCACGCGCACGCACGCACGCACGCACACGCACGCACGCACGCACGCACACACACACAATCACAATATTCGTGCCTCAATTGTTCAATTCAAAATTCACTCCCCTTTGTTTGCACGTAAATTAGAACCCACGTTGGATGTAAGAGTGGTCCAAAGAGACCTAATTCTACGTGGCTAAATAAAAGGCTAACAAGCAATCAATCTCTCTCTCTCTCTCTCAACAGGCAAGAATGAAAACAATAATAGTCCTTTATCCTAGCCCTTGTCAACTTAATTACCGCCTTAAAAAATGCGAAAAACGTACACAGAAACCTTCCGACTTTGTCATAAAACAGCAATGTCAAGTGACTGCAAAACATTACAACCCGGAAACGGGCAGCCACTTTGGAAAGGTGACTATAACGTTTAGAGAAATTAGCGAAGAGGAGCTCTGGAATGTATAAACTTCCTTAAATATAGAGCACTTTCCGGGGTATCGACGAAAAGGGTCAAGTCCACGATAGATCATATAGGTCGCAGTGGAAGAAAGGGAGACAAAAGTCAAGGTTATATTTCAAAAAACCTTCTGACTATTCAACAACACATAATTTATTTCTAGCTATTTGAGATTTTTTAAATTGAAAAAACACGAAGGAAAAATTTAATATACCTTGGATGTTTTTGAACTCAGAAAATCATCGTTAAATTGTTTTAGTTACTTTTTAATTCACCAATTGGTATCGATCGATAGTTCAATGCCAGATCATATTGACAATCATAAGTAAACAGGAAGCGTATATAAATTGTGGAGAGATCATCTCACTCAAGAGGTTCTGCCAGTTGAAATGACTTTTCGTTTTGCTTTATTTTGAGGCACCCGTATTTACAGGGGGACCAACTTGCGACCACTCCCATCCGCTAACATCACGTACTTCAAACTTTTTATTTGAACACTTCCCTCTTTGGTGTTATACATAACGCAGGGATAAACATCCGAATGGGCTACAACACGACACCGGCTTTCCTTAATATCAATCCAACCTAACATGGAAATTGTAACTCGAAATTGCTTAAATTTATAGATAAACTAAGCAATTATGTTTACCGAGAAATGAATGATCACGTAAAAAATATTCTTTTTTCTTCCATCCACCAGGTTTGTTAACCTTTGGCTGATTACGCTACGATGCTTCCATAATTTCACAGTCCCAAAACAGGACCATTCCTCTCACCCTTTGGGAAAGAAACGCAAATTGGCACGCACTAAGCATGTTAAAAGCAAGGTAATTAATGGATGGATAAAGAAACCACCATATGCTCGATAACTTAGCAGATTCAAAATAACCAAAGAAGTTCCTCAAATCGCAACCAGGACACAAATCTCTCTCTTTTTCTCTCCATGACTCTCTCTCGCTCTCTCTTTCTATTTCTCTCTCTATCTCTCTATCTATCTATCTACCTATGTATCTATCTATATACGTACGTAAATATCTATCTACCTATGTATCTATCTATATACGTACGTAAATATCAATCTACCTGTATCTATTTATCTCTATCTATTTGTTTCTCAGCCTTTCTCTCTCTCTCCCCTCTCTCGGTGTCTCTCTCTTTCTTTCTTTCTCCCCTTCCCTCGGTCTTTCTCTCTCTCTCTCTCTCTCTCTCTCTCTCTCTCTCTCTCTCTCTCTCTCTCTCTCTCTCTCTCTCTCTCTCTCTCCCCCTCCCTCCCTTGCTTACAAATTATAAAATGTAATAGTTAAATAAATACACCGTTTTCCCATTTCGTTATTATGGCACAAGGGCCAAAATGTAGCCTTCTGAATAAGTAAAAACATATGTAATAAAACTGTAATATATATGAAAAACGCGAGAAAAAAACGGACATTTTTAAGCATAAGGCGTTTTTTCGAAAATCTATAAATGTACAAGTAATTAACAATCGTATTTCTCGAAATGGCAAGGATGAGAAATGTACGTGACGCACATTATTACCTTTTTGTAGAACAAGGTAAAACATAACAAACGCCGATTTGAAAAGATTGCAAAATGTCCTCTCGTAATTTCAATTTCCGCCGAGGTGTCATTACCCGTTTTCAAGTAGTTCCCGTTGCCGTAAATTACACCTTTCGTATGTATGCTCACGACATCCTCAGCCATCTGTTAACTTCTAAGAAATTCATTAACATAAAAGAGTTTAATGGTTTATAACTTAGGATTCGACACGTAATCAGACCGACATTTCCGTGGAACGAGAGACGCCTAATCATATTGAACCCAGAGTCGTGAAGCCTTTAAAATATTACCTTCTTTTACAACAGGCGAGATTACGCCGGATCGTCTATCCGTTTGAATATTCGAAGACCTTCGTTTAACTATAGTTTTGGCAATTTTACCAATAGACAATCTTTTCTTGCACTAAGGTCCTATAAACTTCCTGTATGTTTAACAGAAAGACTTAGATTATAAGAAAAATGTATGTCTCTTCAAGCAACTAACCTCTCAAATCAAATATTGTAATACTGTGAATTTTAAAAAATGCATTAAATACAACGCTCATTTACACACAGTTCCCTAAGTAAAAGTTAATAATATTTTCTGTTCATAATTTAAAAAACTTTGGGAGCCTTAAAATAAGAGAAGTGCTCGACAGTAGCGATGGCATTTAATTTGTAATGTTGATGATGTACAATTATTATTTTTATTATTATAGTTATTATGTAAACTAACAATGGATATATATACTGTTATAACATAAATAAAATTGGTACAAAAATATCTTACAACTTTGAATTCAATTTTTTCTCTTCTAGGGAAATTAATTTTAGAATTATAATTTATAGTACGATGTTAGGGATATTTGAGGTTGTACTTTGATCCTTTCTGCTCTATCCTTGTTTATTTTTGCTGGATTGATCTGTAAGACACATTTAGTTCCAAAAGATAGCAAACGCGATGGACTTACCAAAACATCCATGTTTGGAAATTTGGAAATGATGAGGTATATCACCCTGTCCACCTCTTAATTTAATTTTATTTTCCAAAGAACACACTTTTAGCTGTTGGGTTTCATTGAAATCTGTTCGTTAGCTAATATTTTAATCCAAATGTTTGCCTGCATCAGCGTGCTTTCTGTGAATAATATTGCAATTTTTCAAATGCCATTGTAATCAAACATGATATATGTTTTTCATTCAACGTGTAAGATTGATTGCTTGATAAAAAATATGGTTTCTATAGATTAATCATATTTTTATATTTAATTGACTGAGTATATTTATATTTGTGTCAACACTTAACCCATTTATTGATAGCAGTATTTTTTAAAAACATTGTCTTATTAGCTGATGAATGATCTTATGCTAAGCATTTTTCAACTTCACATATTATAACAAAATACAAGTAAGATGTATAATCTTGGAATGTTATAGAACAAATATTTTTTCCTTCTTTCGTTTTATGTTTCATTTTACATTAAGGAAGAAATTATTCGAAATACCTACATATTTTTGGTTAATTACATACGTCTAAAAGAAGACGATAGATATGTTTTAATTTTTGTATTGGCATTATGCACCATAATTTTCCATCGATATATCCACCACGATTAACAATCTGACTTAATGATGCTGAATAAATTAAATCGGACCTTGAAAAATTTTCGAGTCGGGATTATTCAATTGTGGCGTGGGTGGACGACGCATCAAGATAGGGGTCCGGTATCAATTCATCGACAGTACGTCAAGGTCTGTCTAAATTCATGGTCAAAACTGCGAACTCTAACAGCTTCTACGGAGGTCCAAAATAGACTGAGTTGTAAAACATGCTTAATTGGCCCTAGGCACACCATTCTCTGTTGATTCTGGCTGATTAAGAAAAATCTTATTTCTTCCAATGTAATTTTTATTCAATTTTACATTTAATAAGATGGGAATTCATTGTGCCTAATTTTATTACTATGTTGAAGGGATGGTCGTTTTATAATAGGATGTAGTTACTTACTACACCTTTTAAAACAAAGCACCTTTGATCGAACCATCAAGATAAAGATCGTTTTCGTAGAATTTTACTGGCGTGGGATTCTGTTAACAATACAGTTTGACTTGTATCATAAGACAAGCCATAATTTTACTAAAGACTTACTTCATGCTCCTTTTTGGTAACATTAGGGGAAATCCCTCTATGTGTATTGTTTTCTGAGAACAAATTTCCACTGTTATCAAATTATGAACTCCAAAAACAAGCTCTCAAGAAAACAGAAATTATGTTGTTTCTCTCGATAGCAACCGACATCACATTATGGCATTAACTGTTCAACCGGGTCTCACGATACTACTTCAGATAACCATCTGTTCTGGTCAGTGCAAAATTAATTAAGCAAAAGAACTTTGGACTCTTTGAACTACGGAAGATGATGTAGCTTCATTGTAGGACCTTTTGTGGAATGCCGTAAATAACATTAACGGAAACATTATCTGGAAGGATTTTTACCGTCAAAATAGACTAATAAAATAACACTGTACTAGTATTAAACTCTGAACCTACCTGAATAAAAGTCCTAACAAATTGACCGATTTTTGTGCCTGGCGAATATAATATAATTTGCAGATACTAAAAGTTTGATTATAATTAAATTGAGTATGCATAAATGGTTCAGTTGGATTTTTGTTGCACAACATTTATGTAGTAAAGTAATTTCAATATTAATCAGACTATAATATACCGAAGGCCAAGAAGTGTGTCATTCTATGATAGTTTAATGCTTTCAAAATAATTTATTAAATGCTTTGTAACACAATTAGTACATATTTCAATTAACATAATTTTATGCAGAATAAATTTTGATTGCATTAAAATTTAAATATGAATTAATTCTATTAAATATTTATTTTCGAAATGCACTCTAGCAACGTCTAAAAAGTCGCGATGTTGAATATGAAATAATGTTTTGAAATTGGCTAATTCAAGCTGAAAATTATCATAGCTTTGCTAAATAAGAAATTTTCATATCATATCTGCACAGTAAATAATGAAAATATGTAATAAATTATATTAATATATATTATATATAATTATATATTATATTAATTACCATAATCCTTAATTATATATTAAAATATTTGGGCTGTCTTTTGGTGTTTAATTGCTGGACGAGGTAATTATAAACAGTGAAGGTGGTAAACGTGACTTACAAGAGGAGGCTATGGACGTAGGATCGATCACCGATTTCAATAAAACATTTTTTATTATACTAGTTCGAAAAATATTAGGCACATGTCAAAGGAGCCCAGAAAAAGTATTTTACGTAATTTACACATATTTTTAAATACGATTTTTTGCCAGTTGATGTTCTTTTTCTAGCATAAAAAAGTTATATGTTGGATCGCCTTAAATGATATTAGATATATAAAAGTTACAAAAACCGAAGGCAGTTTCCGGTAAAGTCAGAGAAAAATTTTGACTTCCAAACAAATCATTCAGATTCGTTTTAAGTACCGAATTTTTAAGACGAACACAAAGGTAACATTGGTTAAAAAAGTACTAATCCTCAGCTCATCCATGGTTGTTTTATTAAATTTAGTTGGCAAAAAAGAGAGAAGGGCAAAAAAGTTGTACATTAGGATGAAAGGTTGGTGCCTGGAGGAGAAGCCACGATAGCTCAAGTGGTAGAGCACACTACTTTTTCAACTCAACCATACTTTGCAATATATATTGTCATATATTTTTTATTTGGCCCTAATTAATCAAAGTAATGATTTAAATTTATTTATAATTTTTATGTAAAGTGTGGTTAAGATGAAAAATTAGTGCCACGGTGGACTTGAACCTTCGGCTCAATACGCTGCTGTTCTAACCACTTGAGCTATTGTGACTTATGTCTTAGACTTGTTGGATGTGCTTCCACAATAGTCCCGTGTGCCATACTTGATCAATTTACATCCAAGAACTTGCCAGGGCAATGTCATTCACAAGACTAAAAAGAATAGAAACGAACGGCGTTAAAAATATTAAAAAAATACAATTACGCATTTCATTTGAAAACTATATTTTAATTTACAAGAGAATGATAGACTTAGTGATGTCGGAGGCAAAGCCAACGATTCCGATTTCAAACGCCTCAAATCTCTTAAATCCGTAAATCTTCATAAAAAGCTAAATGCTCGCTTTTATTTGTTCGAATAAATAGGTATATTTTTCGATCCACAATGACCTGCATTTCCCACTTGTACAAGTTTCCTATTCGAAGAAGCAAATAGGCAACATATGCTCCAAGTAACTCGTTCGTCAAAGCAACCACCATGAAAATATTTCTAAGATTCCATTTGAGTCTGCATACACTCAGTCCCAACACTGCCAAAGACTGACGTCGCTTCACGGTTTTTCAAAGAAAGTTGAAATCATTTAATAAAAACTAAATTATGTCAATTTGGGGACCTCGTTAAGATTGTTTTTCACTGATGATGACCTTAAAATTGGTCGAAAGCTTGGCAAATAACAAGTGAATGTGTTTTTTTCATCCTGAGGATACCGAGATCCAGATTATTCGAGAGTAAAATAAGTGGTCGATACATCTAACACATGAAAAATATACTTATTAAAGCCCAAAGCATCTTCGTCCTCTTCTTTCAAGAAATCGATCCCCTACATTTTTACGCTATAGTATAGGGTTACATCGGGAGAAATCCGAGTAATTCACGTTAACCCTCTGCCAAGGCTAAGAGTACACCGACCCCTGCTATTATTGAATCAGTCATCTGGCTTAACAACGATGGCCTTAATCCTTTTAAACGCGATATACAAATTAGCCTGTAATTATTATGTGCAGCAGCTTTATCCCTCTCGACTGAGTAAGGTCATTTTTTGGCAAACCGAGTCCGAGGACAGCCAAGCCACGGCCGCCGGAGACGAAGAAACCGCAGGTGGGAAATGAGCAACGATCGTGACTTGTTCCCGGTGTGCGGCGAACACTTTTAGCCAAAAATGAACATGCAACAATGGAACCAGTAAGTGCACCCGGCAACGACCTACTTTTTGTTCATTCTGATTTAAACAACACGTCACTTGGCGCGTTTTTCAAAGGCGTACAGAGTTAAAAGTTCTTGTGGGAAAATATTTATGCTTTTAAGATATGTATTACGAGATATAATACTCTTCCTAGAATTTAAATTTTCGTAATTGCAGAGCATTTCGATGTGTCAGTCGCGTTTCAGCGTTACGACAACTTTAGTGGTAGTAAGTATTTTCGTGATATGATTATGTTTTCTTTTAACTAACTTACTACTAACTTTAATCAACTGCTATCTTACAAAGATTGCGAGAATCGACAGACCAAAACTGCAAGTGTAGGCAGAGTAATTTAAAATGATCAGATACGATCGAACTACTGTGCATCACACCGCAGGCTTCAGATCGAAATTGGCATAAGAAAAAATAAATAAGAAGATTAATAAAGGGTGGCCCGAGTATCAATATCAGATGATCCTACATTTCAAATTGGACTAAAACGCCCATATTGTCCAAAATCTGATTCCCAATTGTAGTCGAGATATTTGAGATATTTATATTTTGTCCAATAAAGTTCCCCGTCCCGTTTAGCAGTTAATTCATTATTAGGGAAAACTTTTACGAAATCGTCATATCTATCATTGTCTACAGAAACAAGAAAAGTCTACTGAAACATAAGGCAAGAACTTTTGAAAGTAGTAATACTTTATATTTTAAGTGAGGTTTGTAATTTGTTCGAATATGGTTACAATCAAAAAACCGAATTGTTGTTTTAATGCATCATTCAATTGTGTAATGATATCTACTGTAGTATTAATATTTTATGAGATACGAGGAACTTAATGGAGTAAGATGTGAAAGGTTGAAGTAGATGAAAAGTGCAGTATCTCGAATAAAATATCACACATCTCAATAGCAAATATATTTTCATACCAATCTTTTAATTTAAAAATCCTAAAGAAGCTAAAGTTAACTTATACGATAAAAATATTGACATATTTTATAAACAAAGTTTTTCAGTTTTTTCCACACAAATTTATTTTATCGGTTTTTATTTGGTAGTTCTCTTCCAGCGTTTTAGTCCGAATTGGTAGCTACTTTAAAGTACTTTACAGGGCAAGTTAATCAGTCGCAAGCAATTAATTTAAAAAGACAAACATAAAGTTGGATTGAAACTACCGAAACATTCATGTGGAACATTTTACATTTGCAATCTGTTCTCATTGAGGTGAGAAGTGTTTATTTGCCGTTTTGTTAATTCACCCAGTCGATTTTGAATTCAAACAGGTATGTTTCCGAGCGAGGTTCAGCTTGCTGTTCTTGCTTGCCTTTCTGCTTGCTCATTAACTTTCAATTCACGGTTGATTGGATACGATTTTTCTTGAAAGAGAATATTGCGGCTTCTAGCTTTGGTTTGCATCAAGGTAGCAATAGGAAGCAGTTCATTTTAGAGAAGGACGTCAATAAATTGAGTCAAAACTAAAACGCGAATAAAAACGGGAGGGAATTATCGAATAATTGTACAAAAGCTCAAAAAATGCAGATGAATGGACTTTGAAAAAACAGTAAATCAATAATAAATATGCAGTCAATTGCTCTAGGTGTATAAATATAAAAAAAAGATCAAATTATTTTTCCTTAAAATTAAAAGATCATAAATTGGGAAACAATAAAAATTTCTACATTTAAGGAATTCACATTGCTGATGAATGAACTGGCAGTTTGAAAATATCAGTTTTCTTAACTTCAACCATATTTTGCTCTTAACCGTTGGTATAGCTTAATAAATGACTAAACTCTTCAAATAACTAAATTTCGTTAATTACTGCGACTGAAAATATATTGACAAATTCTTCAGCAGGAAATGTATATTATTTTATTATAATTGTGTATAATCTATAGCATCTATTCAAATCAATTTGTGGTTAAACTTGTTTTTGTAGATGGTTTTTCACATTTTTAATTAATTGCAGAATTTAAGTTTACCATGTATTATCTTAGGAGAAAAATTAAGTTACAAACCTGAAGCTATATATACATGAAACATTAATTATTTACATGTACCCTACTTAATTATTTTTAGTCATTAGGTATGTAGGTTTCTAAATTGCATAGCCTATTTATAATAAAATATTTTTGACGATTAAAAAATATAACAGTTTCATAAATTGAAACGAAATGCATTTCATTCTTTAACCCTTTCAAAACTTCATAAATCATGAATAGACTTTATAATAGGCCTAGCACACAATCGATAGCTATTCTCATCACGACGCCACAAAACGCATGAGTGGTTCAAAATCATTAATTTACAAGGTAGACAATTAAGAAACATGTTTTTATAACAGTATTTCCTCTGTTGTGTCCTCAGTATTTTCGACTCCCATTGAGCCAGGGGGCCATAATAACAAATTGAAGTAAATAGGCGATCGCAAGACTGGCCGGAAATAATCGACTCAGTGGGTGATCTGTTATCTAAAATATATTGTATTTTTTGACCACGCTGCTGCATGAAAACATTTCCGTCTCTAGGAACTTTGTAACAGTTAACGCTTTCACTGGTTATAGATAATGCGTTCAATGGTTTTACAACGTCATGGGCAACGACCGCCATAGAATGGAACATTTTTTATTTGTCCTTTATAAATAGGATTATGTGATCAAATCGTTTGATTACAAGATCCAATTTAAAATATTCGTAACATTTGTGCAATCGATTACTCATTAATTGTTCTTTATTTTTTTTCTTATAAATAAATCAAATTGGGACTAAAATTGAGCGCTGCGGAACTCCTTTTGATATGGTGTTTTAATCTAGATTATTGTTTATTATGACAGCTTTTTGTCCTATTTTTAATAACTTTTATACTTAAGATAGACCAACCACTTTGATGCCATAATATTCTGTCCAGTAAGCATGTACCCTACCACAAACTTAATAAAAATGAAAAATAACAAAAAAGGGATAACAAACAAGGAAATAAATTTATAGTATTGCTATTTTGTTTCTAAAATTGGGTGATCTACTGTGACAAAAGCCATGGAAGCCATCGATTTTTTTTCACATACATAATTTATAACTTGTTTAAAGAGAAAAGTAATGTCAAAACAATTTATACACCCAAACCGTTTGGCTGGAAAAATCTTAATAAAAAATATAAGTACTATTTCGTAAAAAAATGGATCAATTGAATCAATATAATTAGACTGTAAATACCATACGCAATAGGGACATTTTAGTGGATTGATTGACTTTGGTGAAGTTAAGCGAATGGTAGATAATTTTTTTTCTTAAATTTGTAAATCTTCCCTTTAACTACTATTACTAACTACTATCGTATTTGATACTTTAGTAGCATATACACCCTCTAAGTACCATGTAAATATTTGTGAATAAGCAGCTTGTAACGATTTAATATACACTCCTTGTTTAAATTCTATATCTGCTGGCCTTGAAAAGCCTGGCTTTGTTTACAGAGTAAGCAGGCTGTTTGCCAGCCGGGCCACAAGAAAGTAAAGTCGATTATTCCTCTAAGTATCAGAAATGTCGAGCCAGTACAGGTCTGTCAAAGATCAATGAGGATTTGAATGCTAATTGAATAGCGCCTTATTTGAAAAGCTTCGCTCAGGACCGGTTTTCCTTCTCAAACGAAAACAAGCGAAACATCACGCTAAAACCCGATTGCCGCCTTCCGTTCGGGACTTTATATCTTGCATTCGGCTCTTTTTGGCTTATCGAGCAGTCTTGGCTTTTTAAGAAGTCTATCACCACTGCATTCGCATAGATATAACGTTATGCATCGTAATATATGCGATATCAAACATGGCTAGCATAAGCTTCTTTTTGTCGCTTGAATATTAAAAATATATTCTGCTGATGGGCAGGCATTTCTAATTGTTTAAACGCATTTCAATATAAATTATTTCATTTATACATTTATAAAAGGAAACTAAAATTAAAATTAAGAACCAGTTGTTTAAAATTTGTTTACAAAGTATCAAGGAATCACAATAACAACATATTTATACTGCCAGTTATACAATTAGGTGTCCAAACTTGACTTAAGCCAAGTATTACTGCATTAATTCAGTTGCATTAATTTGTTGGTGGAATTTGTTTTATACAAATTCATCTAAAAATCAAATCTTATGAAAAAATTTTTTTTAAACTATATTTCAATGTAGTGTATCAAGTTACATAGTCATTGATTTGTTGTCAATTACAGATAGATAGATAGTTAGATAAACAAGCAGATAGATAGATAAATAATCAGATAGATAAATAGATACATACATAATCTTATTTACACTAAAAAAATTTACTACAAAAAAGGAATTTATATTATCTTTGGAAATTAAAATAAATTAATTAATTAGAAATGCTGGCATGTGCATAAAAAGTAAAATAAAGTTCATTATAGTACAGTCAAATATAGTATGTCACACTAGATGATTTTTTTATATAAAAACACTAGAAAAAAAATAAATGAAGTTGGACTTACCATTATTTCAAATTTTGTATAAAATAAATGAAAATTAGAAAATGAAAACGAGGAAGTGCTTGGAAAGTTAATATATTTATTTTAATACTTAAAAAAAAACTTTCTGCATATCTTTAATGAAATACTTCCAGTACACTTTGCTAAGCATGACCATGCAACATTAACGTCTAAATAAATTTACGTTAAAAATTATATTACAAAATACTGTGGTTAAATCGGGTAAATCATCTTGTTATAAGTTAAAAAAATAATCGGTATTTAATATCTTTCAAAATAATCTAAAACTTGAAATTTTAATTTAATTAAGCTACTAGTTAGTTCTAGTAGTCTTTTGTTATGTTTGAACATATATATATAATGTGGGACGTTTAGTGGCCGACATGTAGCCGAGTTCATCTGCGGCCCTCTTTGTGTTTGTACTTCTTTTCTTTTTTTTCACCCTTCAGCCATTTGATAGTACAATATACATGGTACAAATTATAAGAAGTATGAAGTTTATTAAAAATATCTTTTGTTAAGAATCTTTCAATTTTGTTTTGGATTGTATATTTTGGCAGTGTGGGTTTCCGGAAATTAAGTTACCTCACATTGAAGAAAATTATTGCATTTTAAGAAGGTAGATTTTTCATTATTCTTGTTAATCTATAACTATCCTAATATGTTGAATATATTTATTTTTGATTCTCCTTTGGATCTGACATCAACCGTCATTCTGAACCCTCATTTGAATAAACCGTAGTCGAACAGGTAGCACGGCCAATAAGTATTAGGATTCTCTTTTATCTGAAATTACTGCATTTCTCGACCTCCTCAGAAGATGAGATTTCACGCCTCCAGCTCTCATCTTACGATGCATGTGTTTTTCCACTCTTCAGTGTCTATGTCAGGAACGGTTATGCAGGTTTTCTCCTTGAGTTCAATTTCACTGTACATGCGGCTTTCACTGGCAATAAAAAGTAATGTCTAAATAATAATTCGAAGTCAAAAGGTTGATAGGGCAAATATATCTACAGGGTTAGAACGATGACGAAGGCGTGTGTCCGTCTGAAGAAAAATTTCAACTTAATTGTTTGTTTTTTCATATTCTAAAAGATTAAAACATACATAACTAGCAAATCAAAAGGAAAAAGTTCTAAGCCAAGTGTCCGATAGCCTTGTTGTTGAGGAAGTCAGTCTAGCAGTGGGTTGTAAGTAATTAAATCTTTAAGTGGGAGATCTTTAAGAAAACGTGTCAGGTCTGCTACAGTTCTTGTCGTGGACCAGTACGAGTTTTCCGCATCCAATGCCAGAGTATAGTCTTCCTCATTAGTCTTACTTGTTATGTTTTTATCGGACAAGCCTTGTTTTATAGTCTCAGTTTCCTTTCTAGTTTGTCCCTGAAGTGAAATCGCAAACGTCCACTGTTGGCGCCGCAATAAAAAAGAACAATATTAATTTATATTTTTGTAACTAAAATTTATGAGAAAGGAGCGTTCTTGTTGTCCTGACTCTCCTGCAAGGCCAGGAAAAGGAAATTCTCGACATTCTTTTTACTTTAGGATTCATTTAATTGTAGTTTTCCTTTGACAACAAAGAATGTTTTTATTATGCAATGTTTTAATTAAGCCCCGTATCCTCTCACTCATTGTCAGTCTCTATGTATCTTTGTTTCTTTTGTTTGCTTTTTAAATTTGTGATGTTTGTATCGATGGTGATGGGATTATCGGTCGATGGTTGTTGGCATAAAGAAAACGACTTCGAAACTTGGCCGCCGTTTCGATTTAATTTTAAATCTTTTTCAAGGCTGTCGCTTGATATCTAAGTGTCCTCTTTTTTTTATTATGTTTTATTTATTTATATCAATTGGTAAACGTTCCATGTTATTTTTCTACTCCATTGGTTACTACCACGAGGCGAACTCCGTCGAGAACTCTTTGCTTTTTAAAATTATAAGTTTTAAAGTGAAATCATTCATTTTAATAATATAATTAGACTAGGTCAGATCTACTGTACATTACGTACTACATGTTAATTTTTAGTAAAACAAATTAAGGCTAAAACACTCTCTCTCTCTCTCTCTCTCTCTCTCTCTCTCTCTCTCTCTCTCTCTCTCTCCCTTCCTCTTTCCTCTCTCTCTCTCTCTCTCTCTCTCTATCTCTCTTTATTTCTCTCTCTCTCTTTCCTCTCTCTCCCACACATTCTATCCCGCTCACCTCTCCTATCCAATCCACTCTTCTCCTCGCTACACTCTTCTCCTATCCAGACCATTCATATCCCTCTTCTCTCTTCCTTTCTATATCGGACACCAAGTCATTTTTTATTTATCTTTCCTTCTCTCTCTTACCTCCCTCTTTTTCTCTCTCTCTCACTTACACACACTCTCTCTCTCTCTCTCTCTCTCTCTCTCTCTCATTCTATCTCCCTCACCTCTCCTCTCATACCATTCCGCTCCTCTTCTCTTTTTTATTCTTTCTTTCTTCCCTGAAGTAAAATTTTCAACTTAATTAAACCCTCTCTCACTTTCTCTCCCACTCTCTCTCTCTCTCTCTCTCTCTCTCTCTCCCTCACTCTTTTTATGGTACTATATAATTCAAAATGTATCGTATAAACACGTTTTCTAAATAAAAGATTACCTTGGTAGCACAATCGAAATTGTGAAGAAAATATCTTGTTGCTTTTGTTGTAGGTAAATAATACCCACTATTATTTCTCGATCAAATTTGACCTACAAGATTATAAATCATGAGTAAATGAAAAATAAACATAACGTAAACTTTACTTTTATAGAAAGGGAATATTTATTGAGGCCGAGCTTAACATTTTTGATTGTTATGTAGAACATAATAAATCTAGTGTAACGACGGTTTAAACTATTTAATTTCCTTGTTACGCACCTACTGTTTTCTTGTTCTTTATTTTCTTGAATTATATTATCCTTTGATTCTTAATAGACAGACCTTCAGTATAAAATTTATACGTATTTAATACGTTTTATATGTTCTCTGGTAATAAACGTTTATAACACAAATTGTTAAAGAGCATTAAACTAGTTACAAATAGATGTCTTTATCACTTGTCAGAAGTGGCAAATTGTTAAAATAGATAGGATTACAAATTTAAAATTCAAAAAGATGTTTTTGTAAACATATTGAATCGGGTTTTTATTTACAGTTTTCTCTACAGGCCCTTAAAAACTATGCGTTATTACTAGAAAATTCCCCAAACTGATAAAAAAATAAGCATTGTTCGTACCATTTATAATACAAATCATCATGTTTTTACGAAACACCGCTCATAATAAAACTAAATGTCAAGGTGCCAAAAACATTGCACCGACACAAATCTTCAAGTGAATGGTATTGCGAAAACGTCCAGTCATCTTATGCAAAAAATCGTTATTTACAAAATGATGTCTACATGGAAAAATAAAATGTTTTTATTGGATGCAATAATATGAATTTTTTTATTTTTGAACTTTTGCTTATGTATGGACTACCTTCACCCAGATTTATCTTTCTTTATCAATGTCAGTCTCGAATAAAATATTTGTTTTCTGATGCCGGCTTTGAGGAGGACAAGAGGTGTAAAGATATTTATATTTATTCGCTTTTGTACTTTTGGATTATAGTAATTAATGTTTGGAAACTAAAGAAATTGAAGGTGTTCTCGGCTTGATAAATGTTCCATTGAAACTTCTCGATTTCAAGAACACATAAATGAACTTGAACTCAATGAGCAGTCAAATCAACGATAATTGTAAAGTAAACAACATATTGGTAACGTATTCATCGAAGCTGTTTGTCGAAGAAATGACATAAATATTTAGAACGCCTTATTTCAGACACAGTTAGATGAAAATCCATTGATCACTATTGCTTTCCCCCTTATGTTCCTCTTTTGTATCCGTCAGCTTACTCTTCTAATCGTTGAATACGGTGTGAATAAATCACGTGGAAGGATAAATGAGCAGGTGTTTATGTATTGGTAGAGGACAAAAGATCCTTTCGAAGGGAGCCTTACGGGGGTGGTTCTTTTGTTGTTACCTGGGGTACCGTCTCCTCCCCTTGTGACTACCCCAATCCGTCTTTAGAAAACCCTGTTCTATATCAACATCCTTTCTAATTCCAGAAGGGAAAAAGGGGCTTAATTTGAATATTTATGTTCAACTGTGGTCGTCATAAGTTGATACTGTTTTTTCCCTAAATTGTTCTTCCATTCATGTAAGTTTTGAAAAAAAAGAATGACGTTTTAAAAGATTTCATTCTTTGATTCTCTTAAGTTAACAATAAACATAGAAATTAACGTATGATCAAATTTACGAAAAAGTAGAATAGATAATAGAATAGAATAGCTAAAATATATAAACCTGATGTTTGAGGATGATTAATCTACTTGAGAGTTAATCTAATGATAATTGAAAATTAGAAGTAAGAAAAAAGAAATTTGATTAAACATATTGATTAAGAAGAGAGCCTTTTGCCTTTAAAAATCATATCTATGTATAACTGAATTCAAAGTCTCTTATTTTCTTTCTATCCTCGATGCTTGAAACCAATAGAATTAAATCTGCTAATCTATTGTTCAAACTTTTTTGATTATAGTGAATTTGAACGAATTTCTTAAAACCGTGGGTCAACGAACGAAATTCGGTATCAAATCTATTTTACAATTTCATAAATTGGTTCCAGTTATCACAGTGCTCAATGTGAATATGTCGTCGTCAGCAGACGTTCTATGAAGTAACTTGGCCATGCGGATGTAAGCTGTTACTTTCTCTTACAGGCAATCATCGCCCATGATGCCCAGCCCTGACTCCTTAATGCCATTGAATGGAAGGGAAGGGCTCTGCAGGCTCCCCGTCGGGACTACTAATCACGTTCCAAGGTTAATGAAAGCAAGCCATCATTTTATGTTCGGGTACAATCGTACATATCTTCTTTTTTCACCTTAGGAGATGATAATTTAAGAATTACTAGTAGAATTACAATCAATGGTTCCGTGCCTTTAACAGCTGATTTTAATAGAGAGGACCTTAAAGAGAGAAAAAATATAAATTTTACGAATAATGTTTGTTTTAAAGAAAACTGTTAATAAATTTAAATAAACATGTATTGTTCTAAAAAAAGACATCGCTATGATAAGAAAAAATGAAACATAAAATATAAATATGAGCACAGTATATCTTAAAGTCACAATTTTAACTTGTAACTCCTAGATAGATTTGAATTTTGACAAATATTTCTTCTTATTAATCTTGAGAGTTCGTTTTTCAAACTCTCAAATTTTACCGTATTTCAGAAAGAATGTTAAAATTTGGGCCAAAAAGTTCCCATATTTTGGTAACATTTTCCCAAAATCTATTTGGTTTATTAGAACCAATTTTTTGTTAGTTTTGTTTTGTCTTAGTACATTACAAACTTGCAGAAAGGGATTTGTAATTGTGATTCGTGTGACAAAGACCTAAAATTGTGACACAATTTTACATCCTTTTGTTATATGGAAAAAATATTTCTCCGTTGTTTTTACAATCGCTAGGATTGTGTGCTGGTGATTGCTCGACAAAATGATAAAATATCAGTTCAAAATGATGAAGAATTCTAGAGAAAGCTGCTCCGAAATAACACACTACTTTTCTAGAGATGTTACTTTCTGATCGAGTTCAAACGTTTCCCATTTGCTGCCCACGTTAGGCCAAAAAACGTTACACACCTCATTTCTATTGGAATGGAGAGTTATTAGATAATATTTTAATTGTGAGTGTATAATAGGCATAGAGTCTACATAAAAGGCAAGCGTCTTCCAACAGCAAATTGGGTGAGGTTGGAAGTTCACTTATTTAGGTGGGTACACCAGACAATTTGATTCATGATTTTTAAAAAATATGAGCACTGCTAAAGCTCTTCCAATCATGGGACTATACAAAAAAGGTTATTGTTTAATAAAACAAGACATATTTTTGAAAAAATCCATTTATTGGCCGAACAACTATTGGTACCCCCAACGAAATAACTGTTGTGCAAGTGATTTGCTCAAAATCATAAATGTTTCGGGCTAGGCTGCCGAGGTAGCAATACATGGACGAACACAAATGGCCCAAAATTATAAATATTCAACTATTTTTTTAATATTTGAACAATCAAAGCGGAGGAACCGTACCACGAGTTTTAAAAGAGCTATTGCTTAATTCCACGGTTTCAGAGGTAAAAACAAAAATCTTTTTTGGGTGCAAGTTCTAATGATCTTCATCTTATCAGGATATTGTTTTTCTATCAAAAAATTTATTATTTGTTGGTTAATTTCAGAAAACATTTTCATATGTTTTTACAAGTAAAGTAAAAACATAATTTTTATTTTAATTAATTATTTTTTGCATCTCAAGCAAGGTCTTAGATAAAAAGAATAATTAATTCAAACAATTAATATGGAAGCTAAATAATTAAGTTGACCGCTAGACATATATTGATTATTTAGTAACATTTATTTTGGACATTTTAGTAATTTACACCCATCATCAGCAATTTAAATTATCTATAAAAATACGTATCTGAGTTCAACCCCGTCCTGAGGGATATCGAGACCAGACTTCTATTATTGAATCGGTTGTTATGCTTATATTAATACATAGGAATAATGTAATTTATTAGCGTGAAAGGAAGAGTTGCTTAACCCCGCTCGAGAAATATAGGGTAGTCTGGGGTGATTGTGTGATGACGTCTGAAGAGTAAAAGTAAACTATTAGCGAGAATGGAGTGGGTTCAACCCAAACCCGAGGAATATCAAGTACTCTATATGTATGTACTCTATGGTTTATATATATATATATACAAATTATTTGCAAAATATGATGTTAGCTAAAGAAAAACTTTTTTTAAATTAAAACAACCACAACACCACTTTACTATAAATGTTATTCAAAAATTAAATCAAATGATTTTCTTGTCTATTACGAGGTTTCTTACATGTTCTTATATTTCGTAGTAGGTTCACATACCACTGAAGACTGTAAAGAGGGGAAAATCATCTGGTCAAAATACATTACATATTTAGGAGGAGGGACCATGAAAATACCTTGACCAGACTTTTACTGCAGTATTTTCAACATACTGAACCTAAAAAGAGTTGTGCATTACCAGATATATCATACATATTTCAATAAAATATCAGATTAATAAATCAAGAATGTTTTATAAAAGTCACTTTTTATGAATTAAGTAATATCAAGCATTTAATTAATGTGTAATTAAGTTTTAAAAATTTAAGTCACATTTTGTATTATTTTTTTAAATAATCGGCTTACAATGAATTCATGTATAATGTGCATTTGTATGAACTTGACACTGTTTGTTTTCGTTTGATGGATCTGCATGCTAAATATTTTAGAAGTCAATAATGCTCATTAGAAATGTGCTGTATACGAATAGGCTAGGCTTTATTTGTGTAAATAGTGAAAGGTCAATTTTATATTCCCATGTCTCTCGACATGACGGTAATGTTTACTCCCGCATTCCTCCTAATCCTCGAGACTCTCGTGAGCGAAACCTAATCCGAATTTACATAGTCCGTTTGTACTTATAATGCGAAGCTTCAGTGGATGTATAAATAGGAAATGTAAAAAAAGAAGAAAACCTTCAGAGTTGTGATGAAACTTTGTGAGAAAGCGGCGTTTCCAGCGAATTGGAAGTGCGGTTTCAACTTGCAGTAAACGGATTTGTCATCGCCCATTTTCCTTTTGAAGTTCTCGAGACCGCGCTTCCTTCTTAATTTTTTGCTTTTAAATCCAAGCTTTAAATTCGAAACATGATAAGTTTTAACCACCTACAGTGCAAGTCACAGTGAGCAAGATATTTGTCTGCCGAAACATCTATTGTTGGTTCCTTTTGGTAAATAGCAAACTAAAGTCTATTACGAGCTTAAATAGAGACTTACGAAGTACAAAACTAACTTAGCAATGAGAAATGGGTGTACTAGGACAAGTTCCCTCATAAGCGATTCATTTTCTGTCACTTCATAATTTCAAAGATAATTGAATGCCTATCTAACTATTGGGTTGTCCGGAAAATAATGCAGGATTTTGGTATTAAACAAAAAAAAAGAAACTAGTTACTTTAAAGCAATGTTCTTTAATCAAATAATTTCCCATACTCTCAATACATTTCTCCCAACGTGTTGGTAACTTATTAATTCCGTCTGAGTAGAATTCAGAATTTTTAGAATTGATAAAGTCAATAAATGCATTTTCCAGTTCCGTTTGATTTTTGAATATTATGTGTTGTAAGTAGTGGTCCAGGTGTCTAAAAAAATGGTAGTCAGTAGGCGAGAGGTCCGGAGAGTAGGGTGGGTGAGGCAAAGTTTCATAGCCAAGCTCCAATAATTTTTGTGACGTTACACGTGACACATGTGGTCGAGCGTTGTCATGCAACAAAATGGGCCCTTTCCGATTGACCAAAGAGGGCTTCATTACTGCCAATTTCTGATGCATGGTATTAATTTGGTTACAGTATGATTCAGCATTGATGGTTTCGCCAGGATTTAAGAAGCTGTAGTGTATTAAACCAAATGAAGCCCACCATACCGTAACCATTACCTTTTTTTGATGAGTTGGGGGCTTTGGAAAATGTATTGGAGCTTCTCCTTTGTCGAGCCACTGTCCAGAACGTCTAGTGTTATCGTAGAGAATCCACTTTTCGTCACATGTAACAATTCTGGCCAGAAATGGGTCATTTTTGTTTCGACAAAGAAGTGATGCACAAACATCAAAGCGCTGATTTTTTTGGCGATCGTTTAATGAGTGTGGAACCCAATTTTCGAGTTTTTTCACTTTTCCAATCGCCTTGAGGTGGTCAGCGACGGTCGTTTTACTGACTTTGAGTTGCTCTGCAAGTTCTCGAACAGTTGTTTTGGGGTTTTCTTCCACCACTGATCGCAGAACATCATCATTAAGACAGGAAGGCCTTCCACGACCTTCTTCATCTTCAAGGCTGAAATCTCCCTCCCGAAATTTTTTAAACCACCTTTGCACAGTGCACTCATTAACACAACCCTCGCCCCAGACTTGGTTAATGTTTCTAGCCGTTTGGGCTCCGCTTCGGCCGAGTTTAAACTCGTAAAAGAAAATCGTACGAAATTCTCGCTTTGACATTATAAGGATGACTGAATTATTTCCAAGTAGCGGAATGCTACAGAGGTAAACAAACAATATCATTTGGAAGAGGATTAATAAGTGTTGACATTCATACAAATGAGTAATCCTGTAAACGTAAACAGAATATTTTATATAGATTTTTTTTAATGAAAACTTAAAATCCTGCATTATTTTCCGGACAACCCGATACAAAGATAACAAATAGATTAACATTACTTTCGCAAATACCGAAATATTAGGACGTATAATCTTATCCAAAAAACATTATACAGATATAATTTAAAGTAATTAGCTTAAGACTATTTCAAAACGGAAAGCTTTTCGGAATTAGAAAAATTTCAATCTTAATTTGCATATGTTGTATACTAAACAACAGCTGTTCTGTTCAGAATAATCTCGTTTCCATCCCTTTTTATAAAATTCCATCTTTATTCGCCGCTTTAAGTCATTAAGGTTCATCGAACCGCTTTTCTCACTTTTCTTATCGAAGTTATATTTAAACATCGTTATTAGAGAAGCATATTTCTAAAAAATGATTTTACAATCACCAAGTTATATATACAGTCTAAAATTCTCATATTCCCTCTTACTTTCAAAAGCCATCGATGTTCATCAAATTAAATCGGAGGAGAAATGTTTGTCCCCAAGCATGATCAGTAATAAGACGTGTATAATTGTATAAGATACAACTGTACAGATATCTTATTATATTTCAGTGAAAAATACACGAAATGGATTCTTCCTGATGTGCTGTACTTTTAAACCAGGAAGATTAGATAGTTGGAAAACCAGTTAGAGAGATCGTTCAGTGAACCATTGTATTGACACTTTTGTAGTAAGTTTTCAAACCAAAAAGTTCAGAGACTTTTGCAGTTTCATTGTTTGAGTATAGACGCATTCTAGATCGCTTCCAATGTCCAAAAAATAGTTGGACGCAAAAGTAAGTAGCCAAAAAATATTGTTTTTAAAACTAAACTTTTTCAACATTTCATTGAGCATGGAATTCCCAATCTTGTTACCCATACAGTGACAGTTGTCCATTGCTCATTTAATTATGTAATTACACAAATATGCGAAACCATTCATGAAGAAGTAGAAACGTAACAATATGTCCGGTACTGCCTCTTCGGGAAAATGGTATTAGATTGATTAAATATTACTGCATTTTTCCAGGTTTGGAAATAAAGAATGGTCAATTATACAATTAATTTTTAGGTTGGACTTGGTCAACAGTGACTCCAATGAAAGAAAAATGTGATAGTATGCGATACACTGTTGAAAAATTGACATTTAATATTGATTAGCATATTTTTCTAACAAAAAAATTGACTGAAATTGCACCAAATTCTAATACGGCAAATCTTTGCTGATTTTTTTGCTTCTCTGCTTTATGTTACTTACAATTTTTAACATGACATGATCTGTTGCCCTTTTCATTCTGCCTAACAAAAGGTATAATCATAATGTTGAGGTTATTTTGTTGTTATTTTAACGTAATGTACAACATTATGTCATTAATAGCTGCTATCTATTGCTCAAACTGTTTATTTTCTATATTTAAGACTTTATTTCAGCATTTTTTTAGTGTTAGGCAAACTACTTTGGTCGTACCAACCCTCTCATCCTTACCTTTGTATTTCTTTTATCTTACTCGCGTTTTAAACCAACTAATTTCTTTTACTGATTCTCCAGCCAGGTTATATGTTTTAGGATATAACGGTGACTAACTTTTTGTTTTCTTTATCCTGTTGAAGACCGCGTCACACTGAACTAGTCACGTAAAATGAAACAGCATTCAAGAAACAGACATTTTCATCTGGGGTGAAGCGTCGCTGATTTCCCAAACTGTATTAGCCACTGTACATGTAGTAGGACATGTAAATATTTTTTTAAAGGCGATCGTGCGTTTGCTGGAAAAATGTTGTACTGAGTGGTGACTTTCGGCAGATTTTACCAGTAGTAAAAATTCCCTTAGTTTTGAAACGGTTGCAGTTCTCAGACCGCCTAACATGACTATGACCATAAATAAGTCACAAGGACTAAATTCTGAAAAAATAGGTTAGATTTTAAATTCAAAAAACACAATACTTCCACATGTTCAATTATATGTAGCCCTGTTGAGGTGTACGACAAAGCTGGGCATTAAAATAGAATGCAAATTAAACGAAAAATGCAAAGAAAATATTGTTTTCGTCGAAGCGTTGGAGTAGTGTACAAGTTATTTTTTCTAGCGAGCCTACCGAAATTCGAGAGTCGCGGATGTTTTTAATTTAATTATTTGGAATTTCTGTTTTTAAATTATTACAAAAATCTGATAATATAAAACTATGGTGGGGGGGGGCGTTCTCCAAAACCCGGGCCGCTTCGCACGCTGTCCTGGGGTTGGCGAGCGAAATGAGCAGGGCGAATTTTTCGAATAAAAATGTAACTTTTCATTTATGATCAGTTTACCCAACCTGAATTATGTACTCTACACATATATATTTATAATTGTTATTATTATTTAGAAAATATTATAATTTTGTTTTAATTGTGGGCATATCAAAAAATGTTTTATATTCCTTCATTCTGACTATTTTTGAGAAATGTGAGCAAGTTTTGTACNAATAATGGAGTCAGACTAGCAACAGTCTCAGCATGAGTATAGGCTCATCCTTATCCTTTTATTCTTCCATTCAAATATGATAACTAATTCTACATAACAATTTATAATTGTTTTAATTAGTTTTGTTCTATTCTATTTGTTCTGAATTTTGGAAATTCATGTTATTAAACATATTTTTCATACATTATGTAGGGAATAAAATATTATAAATAACTATAAGTTGATATGCAACTCGCGATGAACTGAAACAAAAACTCCATAAATACTCAATTAATTATGCACAATTTTTTCGAAATGAAAAATTGTGTATAATTAATTGAGTATTTATATAATTAAGTAGAAGCTGATTAAATAATGAAACATTTAGTAAAAAATCCATAACTTCAAAATAATTATAGAACCTGAATTTTGGAAATTCATGTTATTAAACATATTAACATATTTTTCATACACTCAAATATGTAGGGAATAAAATATTATAAACAACTATAAGTTTATAATTACCCAAAGTTTTATTACAATGTATAGACATTTTATTGTCCGCTACTTCAGCTGTTGCAACATTATTTGGGCAATTCCAAGTTTACTATCTTTACACAAAATAAAAAGTCATTTCCTCTTAGTTTCTCTATATTCGATTTTTTTATCTCTCTTCCGTAATAAACGTCGGAAAAGAAAAAAGTTCAATCGCAGTTAGATAATGATTAGGAAAACTGTAAAACCAGACCAATCCATCAAAACCTCACTTTGTGCCATTGTCTTTTTTCCGTTTCTGTTTCACCCATTCGGTTTAAATGCTGTAAGTGTTATTTGATGTTTGTCACAGCTGTATTTCGCCTTTTGTTCAAAAATATAAATACATAGTGAAAAAAATAAGACAAGTTCTGGCATTTACAGTAGGATTTATGTACTTATTTATGTAGTACATATACAGATTGCTTATAACGAGGTAACGGAAGTTTATAGAAAATAATTACCAAAATATGTGTATATAGATGATTCTATAATTTGACATTATGTTTCATTAAAACCAAATCTTCATTAAAATGGAAGTATTTTCACAAATTGGAACACATTTGCCACAAATCGGGGTAAGATAAACAAAAAACGAAAGACTACATTCCACACCATCAAAAGATAAAAGATTATAATTTTTCTCGGACGCAATTAACAAAAACTAAACTTTACGAAATAAATTTGTCCATTTATTTTATGGAAATATGTTGGGTAATTTAATAAATGGTTTTGCAAAAATAAACCCTATTCGACTAAAGTGAACAGAATTTTCGATTTTTCTCATTATATATTTTTGTCAATAGTGATAGTCAAATGATGTATGAAATAAGATTTCATTTATTTAAAAAAAGGATCTATTGTAATATGGCGTCCATGTTGTAGTTTTTGACGCATGTGTCCGTATTGTGATATTAAAGTGTGAGATTAAAGTTAGAGAAAAAAGTGTAGATACCACTTTGCACAATTTTGCGATTAAATGGACGTGTACAATTTATTCCAATTGAATCACTGCCGGTGGGAACAAAATATTTCAATGCATGTTGGGGATAATCTAGAAATCCAAAGAAAAAAGGTTTGGAATAACTCGTTAGAAATAATTATCGATAGGTGAGCGCCAAGTTTGGCATAAGATCAAGTCGATAAATATTTAACAGACGGACAATCCCACCTCCGAGAAGTCATGAATGTAAATGGTCGAACAATATTAATCCTTCGAGCTAATGGAAAACGCGGGGGTTAGTGTTTTTTAAGGTGGGCCATTCACCAATTAAAAATTCGATATTGTAGAGATAATTACGGATCAAATTGCATAACAAAGAAATTGGTAGTATACTAAAACAAATCTTGTTTTAATAGCTGCATGTTCAGCATTTTTCCCTCTTAAACCAACATAATGATTATAGCAATATTTCTTCACTTTTTAAATAATGAAACGATTATTCATTCAACACAATTGTAGGAGCTGGGAGTGACTAAGTAATAGGCACAATGCATAAATATTGCTTAGTCACTTCTCCTTCCGCCTTAGTTGCATAGCAACATTAATGTTTAGAGAATGGTTTGGACGTGGATGTTCCCGATTCGTACGAATTAGTTGTTGGTAATCATTAGAGAAATGGAAAAATCAACATGTGTTATTTTCAACTTATTTCCTGTTTACTATTTGATTACGTCTTATCAAATGTTAAATGTAGATAGTATTAAAGCTACATATTTATTAGTATGGGGCACACCCAAATTGGGAAGGTACAACTTTCGTCGGATCTTAATTAAAAATTTGTAAGGAAACCAGCTATTCCAGCTTATTCTTTTCGAAAATTACATAATAAATAATCATGCATAGAGCAAACAAAATTGTTTTATTATTTTTTAAAACTTTTTTCATCCTTTTTTGACAGTGTGTTTTTATAAAGTTAAGGCAACATAAGTCTTGATGATTCGGGGTCATATGATTATATACCACAAATGCAGCATGTGAAAAATTCATGAGTATGTAAATTATGTATTTCTGATAAATGTATTTGGTTTAAAGAGAGAGAAAGGTATTTATTTAATTTTCAAAATAACTAAACCAGTTGTTATCAGATAAATTAAAGAAATGATTTTTATAACTTTGGCTATAGTTTCAAAAACATTCAAACATTTTTGACTGTGACAATTTAACAACAATTTCTTGTGGATACTGATGTGAAGACAAAAGTTTATCCCTGTGTATACGTATAACACAACACATTTTATATATTTTTGTTTGTTTGTGCCACAGTTGTCCTTTATATCCTTTCTGGTTTGAAAAATTCTCGTATTTTTATTTATTTATTTTTACTCTTCTTTATCTTACGTTAGTTTTATCTACGACCACTCCAAAGCACGCGAGAAATCATGCTTGATAAAAAAAGTTTAACTATTTCCTCAGTTTATACAGGTTTGCTGTTCAGATAAGGTTTCTCCTTTCGCTTTTTCTTCTTCCCTCCCTCGCCCTCTCTTTCTTTTTTGACAACTTGAATGTGTGATACGAGGGCTTTGGAAACGGGGGTGTCTAGTCTCATGTTTACAGGGGGTTCTTTCACCCCTGGATTCCCATGGCTGCACCTGTAGCCGAGAAGGGGAGGGAAAAAATTTCCACCCCTTGGCAAGCCTGGACGCAGATGTGCGGAGCCGGTAAACACGGCCACTAATCACTCACAGCCAACAGCGTCCAGTGACAATTAAGAAATATGAACACATCTTGGTATCGTAAATACTCCCGGAGCAGTCATCAGCGATGACGTTGGCTTCGAAGCTGGATGCGATAAATGGCCAACATTTACAAGCAGACTAAAAGGGCTTTTCAATTTATATTTCGCTTGTAAGACCAATACCAAGTAAAACCAGTCCAAGTTCTAGATGAAACAATCAACAACAAAAAACAAAAAATTAACTACTAAATGGGAAAATGTGTTGTTTAGGATAAAATTTCTGATTCTTTCTTTCAGTTTTAGTTTTAATATTATAATTTCTGATATTTGAGATTATTTTATCCCCTTTGTTTATTTGCGAGTATTTACCCAGTTACAACAATAACACATTCATATGAAAAGATACTTCACTGCTTTAGGGTGGCAGCAGTGGAGAAGAGAGCGATAACGAAAACCGGCCTGTGGCATGAAGCCTGATCGTCCCAAGATCTTAAGCCTAAACATCAGATTTAAAAAGAGTGCTCCGAGTGTACTCAGTGTATTTAGTGAATATTCCGGTATCGAGATAAAAACTAGAAACACCGATTTTGTTCTATAGGTATTCATCAACAAGAATAAATTATGTAAAATGTCAAATCGGTGAGATGTTGCTGGTCCGGTTTTGCCAATTTGATAACTTGCACTAAGGTAGATCATTGCAAAAGTGTTCATGGGCCCTATGTCGATGATTTTTATGAATAAGCAGTTGATCTAGCGGTCCAGTTGCAATTGCCTTAACTGCTTTGTCTTGAAAAAATAGAAGAATTGTAGTATGTGATCTGCAAGGATGAAAACCATGGCGTTGAGGTATGATTATTTTTTCCAGTTCAAAATGAAGAGCTGTTAAAACTGTTGTTTCAAAAACTTTCGCTATTGCAGACTGAATACAGATGGGTCTGTACTTGAAATCATCAGATTATTGGTATAACATAACTGAATTTAAGAATTGCTGGGTAGATTCCTAACGAGAGCGATTTATCGTAGAGAACAGTCATTATAGGAATAATTGCATGATAACAGAGGTACATTGTCAGGTCCTATTCCTTTTAGGATCTATTTGATTTTACTGATGAAAAATTGAAAGTGCTCATGTTAACAGTGTGATCTGTTTGGCTGCATGTTATAAACAGTTGAGCCCTACTATGGAGGTCATTGGTGGAAGTATAATTATAATGTAGAAAATCATGAAAGTTATTTCCTTGTTTAATGCTATTGACATAATTCCCGAACTTTCTTACATTTCCAAACTCATAAAGGCATTTTCAATTGCAATAGCTTATACAATATTTTATTACTCACTTCGTAGCTTATAGCCTTTTTTTTCCGATTAGATTTTTTGCGTATCCCATGAGCGCTACTTCTTTTTAGTAAGTACTTTTAGCTCATTAGTGAACCATCTTGAGCAGTTCGAGAGGTATATTGATTTTTGTGGTATATATAGAGTGCATATAGAGATTAAATATATCAATGATTTCATGAAATGGTTGAAAGCAGAATCTGGGTCTAAAGTACGTATGATGTAGTTCACATCAACACGTTCAATCCCTAGTGATATGGCATTGATATCACAGTTGTCAAGATCATAGACTAGATTCGGTGGTAATTCAGCATTCGATTCATTATCTACGCCTAAGGAGAACTCTAATGATGGTTGATATCCTTCACCCTTAAAAATGCAGTATGTATTTTGCCTCTTCAATCGTTAAATTTAATTGTGGGGAGAAGATCAAGTCCAAATATTCACGTCGAGCATTTTTAACTGTATTAACAAGGAACAATTGGTCATGTCTATAAGTATCAAACGAAAGTTTCCCAGCTGGCAATTTCTGAGTATTGGTATTGATGCAGGTGTAGATATCGTATATTGTAGTCATCCATGATGAAAGCATCCGTGTATGGATTCGGACTGTATGTTCCCAATTGTGTTGTTGATAGTTGGAAAGAGCTGAATTTGGAGGAATGTACCAATTAGTAATTAAGAGGTTCCGTATTTAATATTTATATTGCTCACTTCTACATTTGGTTATTCAGTATCGACTTTGTTTGGGGGAATATTTCCTTTTAGTGAAATGAGTTCTCCACTACCCCTTTCTTATATTAGTCTTTCTTATATAAATTATATGAATATAAACCAAGATCACTGCAATCAATTGCACTTGTTAGGTAAGGATCTGTTAGTACTATTGTATAATTATTCAATCTTTTGTTGAAGTCGCAAGGCGCAGTCAAGAATATACTTTCCTAAAGGTAGATTGGGGATGAGGCCAATCTACCTTTAGGAAAGTATATTTAAACTGAGAAGGCTGATCAAACACCAAAGAAAATAGCAGTCAAGAATGAGGTAGTTTAGAAAAACACTTTTATCATTTTTTTTGCTGACGTTTCGACCTTTATTCGGGTCATCTTCATGGCATAAAGTGTGGTCCTATATTGGTCTTGTGTGAAAGTGTTGTAAAATGATTCACATATTAATTTTACATCATAATTGCTATTAACAACACGTGGTTGCAGTTTAAAAAAATACGCGTGAAAGCTAAAAGGAACGTGCGGAGGGCCGGTGGTGACCTCAGCTGTTTATCCGCCCCTATGGTATGGTATGGTATGGTAGAAAAGGATACTAGGAAGCGAGGTTAGCACTCCCCGGGCACTGCAGCCTTCTGGCTTATTGTACCTTCCCAGTTCCCTAGTTTAGTCAATAGACTCAATCCTTCTTCTCAGAAGCATCAAGTCATTGACTGTTATTGCTGCAATTTGGTTCCCTGTGTCTTTTTCGTACGCTAGGTTAAACCTCCATTGAGCTGTTGCTTCGCATTCGAAGATGATATGAGTGGCTGTTTCCTCCTCCTCATTACATAATCTGCAAATGGGGTCATCGCTGTATATACCCATGTTGTGTAGATGTTTTCTCAGATACCAGTGACCGGTTAGTAGTCCCACCACTCCTCTGAGTTTTGCCCTCTCCAATTGCAGCAGTGTTTTTGCCAATTTTGGTGAGGGTTGTTTCAGCATAAGTTTACTATGTCTAGCACCGCTAGAGTTTATCCACTTCTCTCTTTGTTTTGTTTGGATCCATTCTGCGATGGAGGAATCTATGTTTGTTTTTGTTATCCCAAGGATAGGTTCGGGGCCTATGTATGGTCTTGCAGATCCTCTTCTGGCCAGTTTGTCCGCCTCTTCGTTACCCAGAATTCCCCTGTGCCCTGGCACCCAAGATATCATCAGGTTGTTGTGTTCTCCCAGGTTTTGGAGATTTTGGATGCATTCACTGACTAGTTTTGATGTAATTCTTTTACATGCCAGTGCTTTAATAGCTGCTTGACTGTCTGATCTTATGAGGATTTTTTTGTCAGTGTAACCTCTTTTGAGATTTTCCAGGACACAAGCATTGATGGCATGTATTTCTGCTTGAAAGACCGAAGTATACTTCCCTAATGAGTTTGATTGCTCATATTTTGGGCTTGTACAGAAAACGCCTGATCCGGTTCCTTCGTTTGTTTTGGAGCCATCCGTATACCATGTCATTGTATCTGATGCTTTCCTGTGTTCTTCCTCTCCTTTATAGTCTGTTGAGACTTTATAGGAAGTTGTGAAGATTGTTTCCGGGATCATGTAGTCAGTCCCCATTTCTAACAATGGGTGTCTGATTTTATTGATTATGGTTGTATGCCCGAATTGTTTGGTTCCTTTCCAATTTAATTGTTTTTGGAGCCTAAATGAGCTTTTCCTAGCCTCTCCTTGTATGAATATTTCAAGTGGAGGTAGGTTTAGCAAGGTTTCTAATGCGTTTGTAGGGGTTGTTCTCATCGCCCCTGTGATACATAGGTTTGCTAATCTTTGTAAGCTGCCTAATGTTTGGGTAGCTACTTTTTGTTGAGCTTTGTTCCACCAGATTAGTGATCCGTAGGTTATTCTGGGTCTTATTACTGCCGTATATAGCCAATAGGCCATTTTCGGTTTTAGTCCCCAGGATTTGCCTAGGGTCCTTCTTGTGGTCATTAGCGATATTTTACTTTTTGCTACTGTATGTTGCAAGTGAGGATTCCAGGTTAGTTTCTTGTCAAAGATTATTCCTAGATATTTGACCTCATTTTTTAAAAGCAGCATTTCATTATAGAAGCGTAATCCTTGTATTTCTATATTTCTTTTCTTGGTGAAAGCAATTAAGGTAGTTTTTGAAGGGTTTACTTTAAGTCCCCGCTTTAAGCACCATTGTTCCACCAGGTTTAGTGCTCTTTGGGTGAGCTCTTTTAATGTTGAGTTGAATTTTCCCCTGACTAGTATGACAATGTCATCTGCATAGCCTTGGGTATAAATTCCTCTTTCATTTAGTTCGCATATGAGGCTGTCCGCTACCACATTCCACAGCAGAGGCGAGAGTATTCCTCCCTGTGGACACCCCCTCGCCACCACTGCTTCTACTTTTTCGTGGAACATGGAGACCTGCACTTTCCTGCTTTTTAGCATTGATTCTATCCATCTACAGCAGGTTTCGTCTGTTCCTCGCTGTTTGAGTGATGTAACCATTGCTTCGAAAGGAGTGTTGTCAAATGCTCCTTCGATGTCCAAGAAGGTTCCTAATGCTGTTTCTTGGTTGTTCAGTGAATCCTCTATCTGTATTGTTAGTTGATGTAGTGCTGATTCACACGATTTTCCTTTCTGATAGGCATGTTGATGTTTATGAAGGGGTTTTGCTTGTAAAGAGCTGCCCCGTACATGTTTTTCAACCAGCCTTTCAAGTGTCTTGAGTAGAAAGGATGTTAGACTAATCGGTCTATACGATTTTGCATCTGTGTAGTTATTCCGAGCAGCTTTAGGAATGAAAACTACTTTTACAGTTCTCCATATGCTTGGGATGTATCCCATTGCTAGGCAGCTTCTGTATATTTTTACAAGTAGGGGGATTAGTATAGTTTTTCCCTTTTGTAGTAGTACTGGATATATTCCGTCTGTTCCTGGAGATTTGAATGGGCTAAAGTTTTCTATAGCCCATTCAATCTTGTCATAGGTGATTACTGTTTTGGCTATTTGCCAATCTTCCCTTTTGGCTTTGTAGCCTTTGGCGGGTTCAGCGCTCTCCTTTATTTCCAGGTTGGTAATAATTTTGGATTCCGGAAAGTGCGTTCTTATTAGGGTTTCTAATGTTTCCTTTCCGGTTTGTGTGTGTTTTCCATCTGGTTTTTTTATTGTTCCGATGGGGTTTATAGGGTCTTTGGCGAGGATTTTGTGGAGTCTGCTTGCCTCTGTGATGTTTTCGATTTCTTTGCAATATTTCCTCCACGATTCCTGTTTCGCCTTTTTTATTTCCCTATTGTATTCTGTTAGGGTTTTACTGTATTCTTCAGTATTCCCCGTTTTTTTCGCTCTATTCCAAAGTTTGCGAGTTTTCTTTCTTAGTGCCGCCAGGTTATCATTCCACCAGCAAACTTTTTTCCCGTTGTTGTAGGTGGTTTGTGGGCAGGCTTCATGATATGAGTTTATTATGGCTTCTTGTATTTGTGTAGAAGTTAGCTCAATATCTAGGGTGCTTTTAATATTAGCTATTGAAGTTAGTGCACTTCCCTCCAGCAACCCGCTGTACTTCCCCCAGTCCGTGTTTCGGGGGTTCCGACCCACTTTACATGTCTTATCAACTTGTGTGATTTCCATGTATATGTGTCGGTGGTCTGAGTTAGATATCTCCTCAGAGACCGCCCAATTCACTATCCGGTTCGAAATACAGCGGGTGGCAAGAGTAACGTCAATAACTTCCTGCCGTCTGTTAGTTACAAAAGTTGGTTCAGAGCCTTTGTTAATAATACTTAAATCATTAGTTATTAAGAATTCTAAAAGCTTCTCACCTCTTTTGTTAGTGTTTGTGCTGTTCCATACCTCATTGTGTGAGTTTGCATCAGCTCCAATGATCAACTGTAGGTTTTTGTGCCTGCAGTACTGTACCAGGTCCTCAGTTTCTATTGGTGGTGGAGGTCCCGGTGAGTCATAAGGCATGTAAGTTGAGGCCATCATCACGTCCATCTTAACTCCTTCCTTCATGTAGTTTAGCCTAATTGCTGTTTGGTCCCTAGAACAGAGCTCATAAGTGATTAGGCATTGTAGTTCATTTTTAATTAAAATGCATGTTCTTACGTTTTGTTGCGTGTGGTCATATATGACTCTTTTCCCTCTATCTCCCAGCCCGGCTACTCTGCCTTTTACTAGCCAGGGTTCTTGGATAAGGGCTACGTCGATGTTTTTCTCCTTAACCACACGACAAAGCGTAAGTGTTGCTGCCTTACTGTGCTGGAGGTTTGCTTGAAGCACCCTCAGCATCAGTGTTGGTTGCTTTTCTGATGACCCTTAGGTTTATCATCGCAAAGCCAAGGTATAGTTTTAAGTTGGCTTTGTTCAGATTCCCAAAGGATACATCGTCAATGTCAACCACCAGGATTAGACTTTTTCCTTTGTCTTCTATCCTCTGGCTGATGACTCTCCATTTCCCGGTATTAATACCTGGGTTTTGGGACTCCATCAGCCCGAGAATGGTGGTAGCGTTCGTAGTGCCCAGAAGGTCAGGGTCCGGCACCCACATGGCCACCCTAGTGGTTTTAATAATTTCTCTATAGGGGCCTACCCTAAGGTTTGCCCCTTCCCATGGGTGGATGGTAGGCACCGTAGCCATAAGCCATTCCTTGGCACTTTGATTTTCACAAGTTATCAGGACCGCTCCCTTCTCAACATATCCATTCCTGAACTGAGGTCCCTGGGAGTTTTTGCTCTTCCAGACCTCAGCCAGGATGGCCCGCTGAACGGTTCTGCCCTGATCGGTTGTTAATTCCTTTTCCGGGTATTCTTCCAACACCACGGCCATTTTAAGCGCCTTGAGGGCTTGTTGGTATGTCTCAGAGTCCTCCCCCCCAACCATGTTGGGGTGGATGACCCGCTCCACACCGCCTCCCCCAGTTTTGCTCTTTTTGGGGCATGTCCTAGGAGCACTTCCACTTGATGATGGGGTGCTACCCAGTGACCTGCCCCTTTTGCCACTTTTGGTTGGTGTTGGTCCCGGTTTTTTGGGGTCAACACTTCCCGTGGTTTGCCCTGGTGTCAGAATCCGGGGTTTTACATTAGGGTTTTGTCTTCCTTTCCTGGTTCTTTTTAGGATAGGCTCCCCCCGTTGTTTGGCCCTGTGTATGGCCATTTTGCGTCTTTGTGCCCCAGATATTCTTTGGGGTTGTAGACGTAGTTCCTCAATCTTCTCCGCCACCTCCATTGGAGTGGTTTCGCCTTCTGGGTTTTTTTCCTGAAGACCCCCCACATCTGCAGAAGGTGACGCAAGAAGATTGTCTTCTAGCTCTTCGTTTATGGGAATTGGAGAGGGTTCGGGGCCCCCTTCAATTTCCATCGGTTGGTTTTTGGGGTCTTCCTTTACAGGTTCCCCCGGTGTTTTGTTTTGTACTGTAGGTTTTTCCATGTAGTTCCCACGAGTGAGAGGGATCTAAAGGTCCGCACCGGAGGAGCCCTCTCTCCGGTGTAAGGCTAATTACTCAAGGGTGTCGCCTGGTGCCCTTGAGGCTCCGTTATTGGCACAGTTACCCCTGTGCCATTCATCCATCGGCACGGATCGCATAACACCTTGGATTTGGGCTGGAGAGTGGGACCAGGATAAGGTGTGGGGTGGGAAGAGGGGTAGGTGTTGGGTTTAGGATTAGGAGGTGTCAGGTCCAGCTCCTGTCCCTCCATACCCCTCTTTCCGTTTGTTAGTTAACAGGGTACACCCGCATAAGCTTCGTGAAGGTGGAAAGTCGGAGTTGGGTATTAGAGGCTATTGGAGGCGCATAGTACCCGTTCGTACCCCATCCGCCCCTATACTTTCCATATATATATTAACAACAATTAAATTCCAACAGATTGAGCAAAAAACCAAAATGCCGAACCAAAATGATTGGTAACGGGTAAGCTTAATAATAATCCCAAGTAGAAACTATCGCAAAGATGCCAAGCCAGCATAACAGCCCGGTGTAATTTTTTAGTGTCCCAACCGAGTGAAGGTTTTTCTTCGATCTTATCTGTTTGTACATCCCACAATACTAAAGAGAGAAATGCCTATTTCGCTTTAGCATTTTTGCAATTGTCCGAATCCAACGATAATACACGTTACTAAACGGTCGCCGGCCTTATAGAAGTCAACGTCCGCTGACGATTTGCTTAATATCGTTGCGCAACCACACCTCTCGTCATCATGTTAATGATTTTCGTCAGAGCCGATTGTCTCCGCAAATAGTCCCGGGAGGATTTGGCTAAGCCTCGTTGTTTGAAACTATAAATCCTTGGACAAGGTCGAATCAACATGGACGAGGGCAAATATTGGACAAAGGTTCCTAGTGCCGAGAGGAAATTCAACATCTCTTTGTTTAAATTTGTTTTGGCATTGAATCACAAAGCAAATATTGAAACGCCTTAATAGGAACGTGACTTAACTGAAGAAGATGAGAAACGTAATAGATTACAAGAAATTATATTCTCGAAGAAATTTATTTATTGGTTTCAATTTCTTTTGAATAGGTGACGCAATGTTTTTGCAATTATATAATTTCGCTAATTTGAAGTATTTCCGAGCCATTGAGGCACGTCTCCCACAGCTTCCGTAATTTTAGCGACGACTTTCAACTAACCCACTTGTTTTTGCAACCCAATTATAAAAAATTATGAGGTACCAAAAGATGGATTAATAGGCCACAGAACTCTAGATGAAGAAGCTTTTTCCATTTTATAGCGATGTGCTCTATACTTGTAGTCAGGTTTAAATATTTCAATAAGAAGACCTTAGCTAATCTGGTTTTCAGCTACTAAAAGGGTAACAATTGTAAAGATGCTTAGTCCTATAGATATTAGTCAATCACACAATTCGATTTTTTTAAATTTATTCACTTATTACTTTACATTGGTCAACGACTCCTGCTGTTTCTTTGTTTTTCTATTCTTGCCTCCCTTTAGCGTATTATTAGGACGATAACCGACTTTCTCTTTTCTTTATCCTATTTATTGCTAGCCCCTCTGTACTTCAGAGCCTCGTTGATAGTGAATAAAATGACACAAAGACAAGGAAATTCCGAACCAAATAAATTATGATTGTATCGTGAGTATTCACACTACCACAGAGAACTCGATATTCCTGGGAGTAATTGTGGATAAGTTCCCATATTATGCTAATAAATACATGCATTCCGATAAATAAAGCAAATAAAACACATAAAGAAACAAAGATCTATATAATCTTAAATTCACTCGCTTCAGTAGTACATAAATTACAATTTAATTTTTTTAAGTGGTGCACAATGAATAAAAGTATATTTATTGAAAAATACTTTCTTTTTGTAATTTATATAGATATTTAATTCGGTTTTCATCTAATAATAAAAACTAACATCAAAAATAAATGAAAATTAATTAAGGTTTTTAGTTGAGATGAAAAAAAGTCCAAGAGGGATTGGAACATTGAAGGGTTGAGATGGGGAGGTGATGTCCGAGTGGATCGAGGTCACGATAGCTTAGGTGGTAGAGCAGCGGCGTATCTAGCCGAAGGACGTGGGTTCGAGTCCCTCTCGTGCCATGGACTTTTTTTCATCTCAACTAAAAACCTTAATTAATTGTCATGTATTAATTGGTCAAGCGGACAACGAAAGTAGTGAATTAATGATCAAAAATAAATTCACGGATTACCAGTCAGACAGTAAATGGACCAAGAGTACTGCCGGCCTTCTGTTACGTTAAATAATTAATTATAATATAATATTTTCCAATAAAGATATTTATTATTATAATTATAATTATTGCATTTAACGTTGTTTGAGCAGAAAAATAACTTTTAAAAATTATGAAAAGTATCACTGGTAATCCAGCCGTTCTTTAATTTAATTACTATTCTTGCACTGAATATGTTAATTTATTATTCAATTAATTATACACAATTTTTTTCGAAATGAAAAATTTGTTTCACAGGCGGTATTCGAACCGACGATTTCGGCTAAATACGCCGCTGCGCACTTGAGCTAATAAAAATAATTCTTAAATGCATACTTAATATTACATACTTTTTACTTCAACGCAAAGCTGAATTTCAATCAAAAATTGCATATTTAAAGGTACATGCAGCTAATAATTAGTTAAGTTAGGTAGGTCAAAAAAGCGATGATAAGCGAAAAACTCGGGTTTATCATCCCCCAGACCCCTAGAGGAAATTTCATATCTTAAAATTTAACAGTTATTTATTAGTACATTTCCAAGACTTGGTGTTTGCGAACTTCCCGGTAGTTGTTTTCCAGAGGAATCGTCCAATGAGAACGACTTATGAGAAGTTGTAGATGTTTGAAAAGCGTGATGTAAATCAGTAATGTCATTTATGATGCCCAAAATTTGTGATTATTAGTCATAATTAAAGACTTTGGTTGATTGCGAAGTTCTTGACTGCAGCTTTCAGGGACTCGGCCGATTCGAACGAGTTGTGAAAAGTGTCGGTTGGCCAGGAACGAAGGCAGTGGGTAAGGAAGACGAAGTGGGGGCCGCTGGCCTTGCTGTTTTTGCTCCTTCTTCTCTTGCGCCTTGAGCCCAGGCCAACTCTTTGTTCCCTGAATTGAGCTGTTTAGGGTTCCTCCTCATTACGACCAAGGACTACCTAGTACGGCTAGATTACGTTTCTCAATACCTTCTTCCCAGCGATCGTTCTTTCCGTTTCCCCCGGCAAATTACACGTCTCAAAGAAATGCTTTGAAGGATTAATTTTCCTGGAGGAAAGGCGCGCTTCGTGGAACAAACGTGCTATGCAGTAAAAAGTGGGGAAGCGATTATCTTTTCTTTTTTTATCCACTCTATGTTACAATATAAATTTTTATTTTACAACATAGTTGTCACTAATAAGGAACCTTATTGTATATATTACAAAATCAATGATAACATTTTAAACAAGATGAAGTTGAAGTTATCGACCTGCAGCAATTAATGTTCCGAGATGGATCTTCAGAAATTTCAGCGAGGGAGGCAGCTAGTAAAATTTGCATTGCGTTCGGTGATAAAACACACAGTGAGCGAGCGCACTGCCTAAAAGTGGTTCAAAACATTTAAAAATACTTCAGTAAACGCAAGCCCGTATGGGTGAATATTCGGTCTTCCCTTCAATGGAAGAGGGTCGTTTGTTGACCTACGACCTGCTGAAGTTACCTACAAAGAGTTAATTTTAATTGCATTTAAAAATCTTGCCAAAAAGCTTCATATATTTGTTCCGTGAAATCGATGGAAGGCAAATGTTAAGATGCTGAAGCATGTTACTGTTGTTAAATTTATGACGAACCCATTTGCTTAGCTTCCACGTCTACCCCAGTCGATGTAAGGTAGAGCAAATGGCAATATTGCTTGTTTGAACACTGGTGAGCGAAATTTGATAACTTACCTCAACGCTTCGTCATTTAAGACAGAAAATCGACGAGACCATAGTTCATCTTCAATACCCTCATTCCCAGAAGCAAACCTTTTGAACCACTTTTTGAGCAATGCGCTCATTTATTGTTTCATACCGAACGCAGTGCAAATTTTACGAGCTGTCTCGGCCGTCCTAGTTCCGAGATAAAATTCATACAATAAGCAAGCTCGATTTTTGGGTTTGAGAAATAAAATATTTTATAAATTACAGTGAACCATCCAAAACATCTTTTTTTAACTAACTGGTGCATTACTCTCTTGGTATAATGTGATGAGAACACCTAAACCTCATATTGTAAATAGAGTTGTTGATAATTGTAATAAAACAACAACAAATGAAAAAAAGTACGAACTTTTCTTACTACCTGATATTTTATTTGTCTTCAGGGAGATCTGCACACAAAGATAAATATCATAATATATATCAGGGGTCCACAAATACAGAGGGACACCTCGATATCGTTTCTTTAAAAAAAATGTATTTCCTTAAGAAATTAAGATACATTATATAAAAAAAATAAAAAAAATAAAGCATGAACTTTCACTTATAATCCAAATTCAAAAAGGGGGGGGGTTGAGATGGGAAGTCGGTGTCCGAGAGCATCGAAGTCACGATAGCTCAAGTGGTAGAGCAGCGGCGTATCTAGCCGAATATCATGCGTTCGAATCCCGCTCGTGCCATTGACTTTTTTATCTCAACTAAAAACCATAATCAATTGTAATATATTAATTGGTCAAGCGGACCACGAAATTAGTGAATTTATATATATAATGTTAAGTTACTTAAACAAATTTAAATTGTCATAAGCAATATGCAGTATAAAAAATACTATAAAAATAAAGAAAGACACAAATAGCAATAATACGTAATAGTATATTTTGAGAGGTTTAGTCAATGTTATTATTATGTTGAGCGAACTCCCTTTTCTCGCTCATTAAAATTAATTAGAATAAAACAAGAAATAAAAAATAAACAAAACAAGGGAAATCACAATAAACAAACAATGTAAAATAAAAAATAACGATGGTATAAAAAAATGGGGTTACTTACCCCGGGGCGCCTCTGCAAGTTGGCAACGGGGTGGTAGTTTTCGGGCCCGAGTCCCACTGTGGGAATGACCTTTTAGACCATTTTTAGTTAAAAATAAAAGGAGACGAATGAAACGTACGAGGTATAGGCTTACCATATACTGATTAAAAGGTAGGAAAAGGGACATGAGAGACAAATTTGGATTAGGGAAGAAAATAAACAAGAAACTTCGGAAAAGGACAGTACTACGCACCCTTTGGATACCAAAAGAAAAATGTTTCCTGGCCGAAACATGTTATCATTAATATACAATATCAAACATACTAAATCATTACATATGTATAGTTTTACAATTAGCAATATATAAGCATTATTCATTTTGTATAAGTGCTGTTTTTTCTCTTATTAACACGACTTTATTTTTAAACAGTTAATAAGTAAAAAGCCAAGTTTTTAATATTATGCGTTTTTCCTTAATACTGCATAACGAGGCAATAAAAAGTGATAAAATATTTAGATCAATAGAATTGATATAAGCCTTTGATATTATAATATTGTACTAAATATGCATGATTTCCAACAAAATTGGTCAATAAACAAAGATTGGAGTCAACTAAGTTCTTAAAAATATATATTTTATAATGTAAAACTGTTTAATGCGTTATTAGATGTATCGACCACCTTTTTCACTCTCGAATAATCTTGATCTCAGTTTGGTCAGAATGAGAAAACAAATTCAATTGTTATCTGCCATGCTTTCGACCTATTTTAAAGTAGGTCATCATCAGGACAAAATGTCAATTCGTAGATAATCTTTATCAATAGTTTTGCACTGACTCTTCTGAGTCTGGGTGTCGAGTAATTGTTTTTCAATCACTTTCAGTTGAATTGTTTCTAATTAATTTAATTAGGTGGTTTTAATTTTCCAAGTAGCGAGAATCACCATGGAAAAACAACGGTGGGTGGTGACTTTCAAAAAACTCCATATTCATCATAAAGAGTAACCAAAATTTCTTAGATTCGTACGAAGTGTCCAACCAATTAACTGTTTTCAATGTTAGAAGTATCGACCACTGTATCCCTTATTATTACTCCGGATCAAGGTATTGTCTTGAAGAAAAAAGCAAATTGTTAGGTTTACGTAAATCCTTGGCAAAGTTAGGACTGAGTTGGTATTCAGGAAATTTGAGATAGCCTGTAAAAAAATTAAATATATCAATCTTAAAACATATTGTTAAGATTAAGGTTTTTGGTTGAGATAAAAACCTTAATTACTTGAAAAGAATTTATTTGGTCAAGCGGACCACGAAACCTAATAAAATGATTAAGATTGTTTTGCCCTGATTATAACCTTAAAATAGGTCGAAAGCCTCTCAATAGCAACTGAATTTGCTTTTTTCTTCAAGACGTTAGGCCGTCTGATTCGTATTTGTCACGTTAGGGTCCGGAGTTCGGACCCCGGCATAACCTATGGCTTTTAATTATAAATAATGTGGAAAGGTATGGGCACTTACGCCGCCCCACGTCCGCGCTACCACGCTTTTGCTATTGGACGTTACACCCTTTGTATTATAGGAATAACTTCTCAAACTTTATTTAGGAAGATTTCGAAAACCATTTTGAAAATCTCAAAACAAAGACCTTTTATTTCACAAGCTGCCGAAAGTTATTTACATATTCATTACTAAACAAGACTATCAACAAACAAATCCGACAAAACATGCTTACAAAAATACAAAAATAGAAAAAATTAATCAGCCTCCTTAAAAAAGAACATTGTTTTAAAATAAACACTTTAGGAAAAATGCATCACGTTGTAGTAACAATCAGGTAAAATTAGCAATGTAACTGCAACATAAATCCTTCAATATTCATGATCGATTATCGCTGTTTTCCATCGTCTCGTCATTATGAAAAAGAAACATTAAAAATAGTCGGATCCGAATGATCAGGATTACATACAACTGCTCAACAACTAGCAGACCACCCAAAAAAACTTTACGATAACAAATTACAGCTCAGGTAACAAACCGATAATCCGACGTTGAACACTCGACGTTCTTCCAAAAATAACACCGACCCTTCCAATCTGGCCCGTCATGGCCAACTTTGACCATTCTCGCTAAATGTTTTGACATTTACGAGTGAAACCATCATGGCCCAAATTGGCAATAACGTTTGTCTTATTATAATGCGGATGAAAAGTATGATATTTGAATTGACGTATTTGTACCATTCACCATGTACGGAAATATTAACGAGATTGTCACTGCTGACAACTTTTTAAGTTCAAGGAAACCATATCAGTCTTTTCTTCAATAAAATATTCAGTTATATATTTCAGGTTTGTATTTTACTCATTTCGCTTGTAATTTAATTTAACAATTTTATAAAATATAGCTTTCTAGGGCCAATTTTATTTTTATAAGCCCAATTATACAATTTGCAATTTTTTAATTTCATAGCCTAAAGTCGTAATATATTGCGATTTTGCTGAAAAGTGAATGGGCAAATAACTGACTTCATTATGAACTTACTTATCACGAGGGTGCCCTGGTGACAACGTTTTTCAAATAAGACATACAAATACGACATATCTGTTTCTTCTAATAAAATATATATGTATCAGTTTTGATTCTGTGTGCAATCCAGTATGGCCTCATATATTATACTATGTAGCTTCTCGGTTCAGACCTTGTAATGGAATTTTAAATCATGGATAAAGAGCTTTTTGCGGCCTGTCTTGTTAAATTGCCGTAAGCCAAATATTAAATTTTATGTTTTAAATGAAATAACGAGGCATTCGAACGTATTGAGACTTCTCAAAAATGTATTAGTGAATGAAAAAATCAAGTTCATTTTACCAGGTATGGAAATACTGACGAGTATGTCACTTCTGACAGAATGTTAAAGTACAAGTCACTTGCTTGTCTGTTCATCATAAAGGCCAAAGCATGAATGTTTTTACATAATAAATGATAACCAAGTTTTAAAATCAATAATTTAAAAAAAAAAATTGTAAGATGAAGTTTTATTTCGAATGTGTGATGGTTAGTTACCGTTATTTAATGATTATTTGGAGGACGTGAGATATGGTCTGGTGTGACGTAGGTTTTAGAAAAACATTTTCTTTATCGTGCCAACGTTTCGATCATTACTGAGATCATCTTCAGAGCCTGGGATTTATAAACATTGTTTAAATTTTAAAAATACATGTAGGATGTGAAAAAAACGAATTTATACAATGTTTGAAAATTTAAAATTAAAAAAAAAAAAAAACAAGAATGACACATCTACACGGAAAACAAACACTTTGAGTGAGTACAAATACTTTGATTGAATCTAAAATTTTCTAGCATGGTATAAATTCATTTTTTTCACATCTTACATGTATTTGTAAAATTTAAACAGTGTTTATAAATCCCCAAAAAATGAATTTATACAATGCTAGAAAATTTTAGATAATTAAAATGAATTTATACAATGCTAGAAAATTTGAGATTAAAAAAATGAATTTATACAGTCATTTTTTTTTTATTTAAAATTTTCTAGCACTGTATAAATTCGTTTTTTTTCACATCCTACATGTATTTTTAAAATTTAAACAATGTTTATAAATCCCAGGCCCTGAAGATGATCTCAGTAATGATCGAAACGTCGACACGATAAAGAAAATGTTTTTCTAAAACCTACGTCACCCCAGGCCACATCTTACGACCTCCAAATAATCATTTATGTGGAATGTTCGATTTTTGCTCTTACTTATCTTAAATTTACAATCATGAATTCAAATTTCCATTTGTTTCAGAGGTTGCTTCTTCAGCGCTGTTTACAACCTATGTTTAGTTTTAAATGACGTCGCTGTAATTTTCATGGCTCTTGGCGCTCCCTGTTTATGTAAACTGTAATAACGGACATCTACTATTGTTTTATACTTTGCTGATTCTGTAATGGTGTAAATAAACTATTCTACACGGCTTCAATATTAATTTTGTTTAATAATTCCATTTAAATGATAATGATAGCAGTTAATAAAAGCAATAAGGTGTACTTGATCACAAATTATTTAATCTTGTCCCAAACTTACATTTTTGTTTCGATTAGGTTAATTTGCTCTAAATGTTGTTAATTGTCGTATAAAGGAGTTTCATAATATCAATTAGTTTCGGCGTGAAGAGAAAATCAAAATACAGAGAAGTGATTGCGTAAACTTCTCAGAAATAGTTCTCCCTTCTCATTTCTCTCCATCTTATCAGATGAATCCTTTGATTTTTTTCTCCCTTGAAGGTTTCCTCACTCAATTATAAAATATTGATAACTGTTCGTTTACTATTTGTTCTTTTTTTGTTTCAAAGAAGAATTGATTTACCCTAATTGTAAACCCTGCTTTTGAAAAATGTCCCATCAGTGAAAACGAACGACGGTTAAACATCCACCAGTTCCTCTTGGTTTAGTGTCCCGGTAGAATAAATTCTCATTCAACCTTATTTCCTTTACGCTCTGATGGCCAAGTCGTCAAAGCACGGGCTGTTAAATTTGATAAACAATTTAAGTTATTCCTAAGCTTGTACTTTTAACAGCATCGAGGACACAATTTATCATTATAGAATTATTATTTTTTTAGATGAAAGATATACTAATAGTATTGGTATATGGTTAATATTACACGTAGATACACAAATCGTTTGAGGTTTTAACTTTTATATAATTTTTAGAAAAGTCCTAGCGTGATTTTTTTAAAGTCATCTCGTGTTTTGAAATTTTGAGTCTTCCTATATTGGCAGTGTCGTTCTGGAAAAGAACTATACAGCATCGCCCCACGAAGTTCTCATTGGGCTTGAACGAGATGTGAGAAGCGAGAACTATTTTTGAGAAGTAACAAAAATACACACAATTGCTTCTCCAAATTTTGCGTTTCTCTTCACGCCGAAATTAATTGATATTGTGCAACTCGTTTATACGGCAATTAACAACGTTTGGAGCAAATTAACGTAATCGAAACAAAAATATAAGTTTGGAACAAGATTCAATAATTTGTGATCAAGTAAAACCTGTACTGCTTTATTAACTACTATCATTATCATTTCAATGGAATTATTAAGCAAAATTAATATCGGAGCCGTGTAGAACAGTATATCTACACCATTACAGAATCAGCAAAGTCCTAAAACAATAGGGGATGTCTGTTATTACAGTGTTTCATAAACAGGGAGCTGCAAGAAACAATTAAAATTACAGCGACGTCATTTAAAACTAAACAAAGATTGTGGACAACGCTAAGAAGCAACATCTAAAACAAATACAAATTTCAATTCATGATTGTAAATTTAAGAGAATTAAGAGCAAAAATCGAACATTCCATACAAAATTTCATCTTACAATTTTATTTTTAATTATTGAATTTAAAACTGGGTTATCATTTATTATGTAAAAACATTCATGCTTTGGCCTTTAATATGAATAGATAAGCAAATAACTTGTTCTTCAAAATGCTGTAAAGTACTCTAAGAGAAGTTCTCATAGGGTCGTACAAGAAATATGGAATAATAAGTCTGTCCGTAACAATAGAAAAATTGTTATATGTTTACGATTATTATTACACAGAACGCTAAATACGGTGATGCTGATCAAAGGGCATGGTTGACAAACTAAAGACAATTTTGAGGTTCATTTTTGAGAAAGAACGAAATTTGCTCAACGGACGAAAATATATAGGCCAAAGGAACACCTCTGAAGGCCAATTCCACAGCGTTTGGTATTTCCAAAGCTCAAAAACTGATAAAATCTCGAGAGTTGGAGTTCTCTGGATTAATTCGAAGACTTTACCTTCTTTACACTTATGTAAATACGCTACAGTTTTCAGCGATTGAACATATCGCCAGAGAAATAAAAATGCTAGGAATACATTCCAGGAAGATAGCCATTTTCTCTGAGAGTCAGGAGGCACTTAATAGGCCCTACCCTCCTGTGTAATAAAGGCAAAAAGCGTAAGGAAGTGTATAGAAGCCCTGGCAGAAGTTAGTGACACCAATGAATTGACACTGGCATGGGTCCCTGGACATTCGGGACAAGAGCAATGAGAAAGTGGACATGTTGCCCAAAAACGAGCCAATATGAATTTTCTGGCCCGAACCCTATTGTGGCCTAGCATCTTGCCATAAAAAAAGGACACCGAGGGATCCTTAACGAATCCAAACCCTGGTGGAACAATACCCCAGGCATGCGGCAGGAAAAGAGAAAGGCCATCCGCAAGATTTACAAAGGAATTACTAGACGGTAACCGAATGGAACCAGGATTCTGCTTGGACACAGCCGCCTAAGAAGGCACATACAACGGAATGGAGTACAGACAGAAGAAACACTGTGTAGATATCGCCAGGAAAAAGTGGAGACCACAGAAACGTTTTAAGTTACTAGGAGAAAAAGCCGCGCTCAAGACTAAACTAAGGAACCACTAGCAAAGGCTATGGAGGTTGATTAAATACCTGAAGCTGCTAGTAAGTAAGAAAAATTGAGGAGCCCAATAGGTCTACTCAGGTCGAAGTGCAGAAGCCTTGTCTCTGGTCGCCTCTTTTGTACCTATCCCTTAGAGGAATATATTATGTTATGACCGACTTTCCAAGGTTTTTTGAGGGTGGAATTCGTATCTTGGCTCGACCTTGGTGTATTTAAACACCAGAGAAGTAATTAATTAGTCCGAAAATTGTAATGCCCACGTGTTTGTTATATTTGTGGTGGTTCTACGAATCCCTGCTCTGGGCAAATATATAAAATCTATAAAATCTAAACGCATGACATCAAAACAAATCTAAAATAATTACTACACATTTTAATTAGTTGGTTTTAACTTTGCAAGGAGCTAGACGGAACACGAAGTACGATGTGAGGATTGTGACTGACGGAAAATCTCTAATATAAACCGTAAAAACCTAAACAAAGCACTAGAAATTGTAACATATCCCTCTTCGAATTAACAGACATAAAAGTCCGATCTGACGACGAAAAGGTGCTTTCTCAGGAAAAGGACTCTCCAAAAATGCGTTTTTCGATTTCTAGGAATATTTTTTTAGTGAACTAAACAACTACATAACTTTAAACATATTTTGTAGCATTACTGAACAGCAAATCAACTTTTTTTGTCGTATTTATATATTTATTCTAAGTAAAAATGTCAGAAATTTTTTTTTCAAATGTCCGTTACACAAATCAACTATTGGATCTCATAAATATCTAGCTTTATTTCGTACTGTGAAACAAATGATGATTAGTCAGTTAGGTTTAATTGTGAGTGATTAAACAGAACTTTGTTCTTGCAATCTGTATGCAACTTATTTATGTATTTAAACCTACAGACCCTTTATTTCACAAGCAGTCAAAAATTACGTAACTATTGTAAAAACAGAAACAAAACAATGTTTTGCTATAAACAAAACAGAAAAATACATGCTTTAAACATACGTTTTAAAACTCACAAAAAGTTAAGTTAATTGAAAATCTTTCGAAAAAATTATACCTGAAGAAATGTGCAAAGCATTTCATAAGTTTATATCTGCATTTTTCCTAGAAAGAATAATGATAGAAATGATATCAATAAAAGTTATAATATTTTACTTTATTCGGATTGCAATTCCTTTATGACAAGAACAAAATGGGTTGAATAGTTATATGATTCGTGAATCATGAGCAGTTTAAAAAAGCAACCGCGAAAACTTCGAAAAGGTGTGATTTCACGATGCCATCTCCCCTCTTAGTAAGGAAACGGTTAATTATTAAACTTTTAATGGAGTTGAAATGAAGAACATCAATTAGTTTCTAAATGTTAAAAAATGACCATTTACCTGAACTTTTCTACAACATTTAATTTTTAATGTAACAAAATGAAACATGAAAGAAATACAGTGCTATAAAATTTTCTTGTATAATTTGACTACATTAAAAGTAATAGAATTTGAGTTTATCCATCTTACTCATCAATTAGTAAATCAAAATTGACTATTAAGCATAAATTAAGTTGTATAAGGTATTTTAATGTTCTGCCATTAATTTGTTGTTTTTAATAATAAATATTTTATAGTTATGTTATAAAAATNATTTATATACATGGGAATATTAATTAGAGGTAAACACACCTAATCTTTAATCCAAAACAAGGATAATGGATTTTTCAATGTTTATTTTTTAATGAATTTAAAATGTTTATTCAGTCTCATTTGAATTCTGAAGCAATAAACTTGTTTAGTATTCATCTTGTTTTCTTAATTTCAATTTTTAAACTTGAAAATGCCACTTAGTGCTGAGGATGTTGCGTGTGGTGTGGAACTTATTGATGATGACGTTCGATCAGATATGCGGCTATTGCCATCGGTGTATCCTAGGAAACTGTGCGAGACGTGGTTAGATGTTTTCGAGAATCTGGGTCCTACCATAGAAGGCGCGGTTCAGGACGCCCTAGGGAAACATAAGCATAGGATGACATAGTCCACATGTCGTTCTCATAGTACAAACATACTTTCAACAGCATAACATCGGGGTCTTAGCCTGGCCAGCGCGTTCTTAGACTTGAACCCCATCGAACCTTCGTCCTCACCTCGAAAGACGTCCATCACTTCCTGATTCACTCCACGATCTTGAAAAGACTCTTCCTGAAGAATGGGCTAACCTCCAGCAAAGAGACATTTCCAGACTGGTAGAAAGTATGACGAGGCGTCTTCGAGATGTAATTTAGTCAAGAGGAGGAAATACAAGATATTGAAATGTTAATTAAATCTAATTATCTAATTAAAACAACTTTTATCTGTCTGTCATTTTTCCACTTTCCTTAGCAATTTACATTTTTTAAAACTTTTTTAGATAAATTATAAACGTTAAAAACCGCGATAATTTGATATTAACGTATTAATATATGAAAACATAAATGTATACAAATCAAGTTATATAGTTAATATGTGTGGTGTGTGTGAGTGCGCGCGCGCGCGTGTTCTTGTGTTATTTAATGAGATTGGGTTATTACAATTTTAAAAATAATGTTGTGTGTGAAAAGAACATTTTAACAACTAGTAAAACTGCAACTAATCGGCTAAATAAATGTCGAACAGAACAAATATCAATGTTGTTGTGTTGTGGTAACAGAAACGGGAGTTGAATTGGTTCAATGTTTAATCCGTAAATCTAAATTTGTAGAATAATGAGTTCGTTACCGAAGAACGTGCACATTAGGAACGACTCTGACCGATCGCCTTCCAACCTGGTAGCCCCAGGGCATGGCTTTCGAATTGGGAAGTTCCAGGCCGGCGAGGAAATCAACTCCTTGGCCACGAATTCTCCAGCCGGTGTGAACTTTACCGGTGGAAAAATGTCTCGTCAAGGGGTTCTATGGAAAGGTGGGGTAGAAAGTACTACTTTCGCTTCAACTGAAAGGGAAACTGGTGCCACGGCGCGTCAAGGTTGGACCGAGTGAGAGCAAAGAAGACACTTTCTTCTTTCATCGTTATAATAAATTAACCGGCCCAAAATTTCCTGCTGTTGAGTCATCATCTTTTATATAAAACTGTTGGAAAGCAAGACGGCCCGGGGTGCCTAATTTAAGACTTCAATCGAAAGACACTGTATCAAACTGATATCAGGAAGTAATTTATTTTTGGCATCGTCCAGTTCAAATTCAATTTAAAGAAACCATAATGAACGTAAGCATATGGTGTTTTTACAAGGTATAAAATATTCTCAAGTCGAGAGAAAGCGATGTATTCTTTCATTTGGAAATTTTACTAGACAACAGCTATTTGAAAATGCGAATGGGAAATTTCCTTTCGACACCGGAGAACGGAGTAAGCTTTCTTCGCCTGAGTTGAGCAACTCTTCCTCATCTAGTCAGTCCATCATCTTCAACACGTTTACTCAATCTCGACAGTCTAGTTTTTAACGATTAGATGTACTAATACTTTATGTCATGCGTTTATAATTGTCCATTAGATCGAAAGTAACAAGATATTTTCTGTCCTATCTCTGTTAAAAAATAGAAATCATTAACTTTAAACTATATATATAAATAAACGAATATTAAACTTTGAAGTAGATTGTCCCTTAACAAAATTTCTAAAATATCATACTTTAAAATTGGGGTCTAGATACCATCTAAAATACTAATCCGAAATGTTGTTCTAACCAAACTCTAGTTCATATTATAATGTTGCACTCGATGTAAAAAATACTTATCAGTAACATAAAAAATAAAAATCGTGGTTCCGCAGAAATTTAAATGTTCAAATTGTTACTGCATTAAGCTGTAATAAATAGTGTCAGATATTGTCTCATTTGGCATTTATTCAGAACAAACAATAATTCTTTTAAATTTTTTTATTGTATATAACTACTCTATTTGCTGTATATTTTTGTACCAATATCCATAAATAAAATAATTAAATACACGTTAAAAAGCCATTTTTTAACAAATGGAATCGAATAGAGTATATTTTTGCTGCTTAATTATTAAAAGAGAGATACAGGAGAACAATTTTTTTTTACGTTTACACATACTAAAATGAATTTTGCTTAGAGATGCAAGCTTGGCCAGAATTTTTTTTTTCTTTTGGCAAAGTCAAAGATAACCGATACAAAATGCTCAAAGTAAAAAAAGCTTAAACGTGTCCTTGAATGAACACTTGGGATGATGCCAAATTAACCAGGATTATCCCACTTTTGTGCAGACTTTAACCAAAGAGGACGCATGAGTTGTGGATTTTGGAATCTTGTGAACCCATGTCTGATAAAAAAACTCAAGTCATTTAAACATTGCATAACGGCTATCAAGTCAAAGTAAAATTGCTGCTTACTTGTTTGTCTTCACGTCATGTTCACAGTGCAACTCGCCTATTGACGGCCATACTAAGGAGTTTACGCTGGAAGCGAATGTGGCATGGTTGATGATAAAAATAAAAATTTTATATTAAGTTTAAAAAAACTTGTGAGAAATTAAAAAACCTGCTGTTTCGTTTGTCAATCTTCTCCGGAGTATTTTTCAACCTAAACGTTTAACTCTTTTGATGTAGTTTCTTTGTGTCTGAAGCCGATTAAATAGGTAAACCAGAAACTGTAATCTCTACAAAATTATTTAGGGCATAATTTAAATTTAATTACAAAATAAAATGCTATAAATACATGGGTAAGATGCTAATAGCTGTTTGGAGGGAGGGACAGTTAGGACTAGAGTGTCTCCTAACCATCCCTCACCAGCTGTCTCATGGGTCCGTCTATTCCTGCTATTTCCATGTCCAACCTGTTATTACAATTCAATTTTCATAGTATTTCCGTCATGCCTCACCCTGCTTATATCCCTGTCAACATGATGTTTTACTACGCCTTTTTCAGATTCACCACAGGTTCATCACCCTGCAAAATTAATGTCTTATTATTTCTTATAATTTCATATTTTCATATGCATATTAAGTAATATAATTTTTAAAAAAAATTTCAGACTTCTTTGACAACTTTATTTTTCCGGAGAGCGTATCATTACTTTAATTATTAAAATACCTAAATTTCTGTTATTTTTTACATTGCATAGTGATATATCTTGAGTCATGTTTTTTGATAGGTATACCAGCGTCCAGTTTGAAGGTGGATTTCTATTTTAAGAATTCTTACGCCTTTCCGTTAAAAGGTAGATAGCAATGTTAGAATTATTGTTACTGGCCCGTATGTGTTAATGACGAGAAGCTACCATGATAATGCTAAAAACTAATGGAATATTCATGAATTGAGTCACTAAGAGTCAAAGTTAACCGTCGAAATTTGTGAACATGTTTCATAACTTCTATAAACTGCCGATTTTATAAAGAGGTCACGTTTATTTCTGAGACATTACAACATTTAACAAACTTAAGGATCAAGTTTCGATAACTTCATACAAATTTGCTAGCATTTAAATTTATTTTGTCTGGGATCAAGTGGGATGGTTTGCTTGGATATATGGCTGCAATATATCGCACACTGATAGACAACAGAAAACAAAATTTAAAGAATGAAAAAAAGATCAGGCAGGACACAGACCCGTTTTCATATCCAGATCTTCTGATAGCCTTTCTATTAGAATGTCTTTTTCCCTTCTAAAGGCCACTAGACCCATCTATGGGATAAAAATGTAGCCTTTCAGGCTTTAATATATTAAACGCGGAAAAGTTTTAACTAGTTTAGTATTAATTTCAAGATAAACGTTTTATTAATGTGAATAATTGGGAAGCGTTAAAGGCTAAAATACGAATTTGAATGGAAAGCCTAATCAAAGGATTTACGGAAACGGAATTTTCACAGTTGTACTAAAGTTTTATGAATGAGTTTTGTTCATTTTCTTTATCATAAATGTAAGCTAACGACAAAAAGCCAACTTAGAGCTACAAAACGCAACAGTACTGTGGGGAACTGCCAAACCTTCCAAAATCTAACGTCTGCAATATTTTCAATCTAAAGCCCTCAGATCAATTATAAAAACATCGTATTATGTCTCCAATACTAACCGCCACGACGATTTTATAAATCTATTTATCTAAAAATTGATTCCTCAAAAGTGTACTCAGCTCATAACCTATCCCATTGCGTCAATAGTTTGTTTTTAAGCCTTGTACAACAGAACCCATCCCTAAAATCATAGAAGTGGACTCAAGCGTAAATGGCCAAGCGACCTTCTTTCTGAGGAATAATAAAATAAAATAAATAATAAAACTTGTTAACTAGTGAAGTGATGTGAAATGAGAGAATTACATTCAATTTACTACATTCAATATAAATAAACTATATAAATAACTATAATATATTATTAGTATTGTAATTACATGTTTTTTGAAATTGCAGATGGTAATTTAAAAAATATGTATATTAGTACTAGGAAATACATATTCTAAGTGTGTTACTAGGCAGAAGATATAAATTAAAATTACTTATTTAAACTGCACTATAAATCTTTAATAATAAAAAAGGACAAGCCATCAAATTTGGGCCTTGCAAAAATAATAAGACTTGAATAAAAGGAGATTCTCCATTAATGATTTATTTGAAAGCAATTGATTTGGACAAACGAATAGGACATTTCTCAAAATCAACCTCCAGTTCTTAATATTGATAAATCAATCATTCTGCTGGAAGCGTTGCCGGAGGAACCTGACTTAATGATATACCCGGCTATAGTTAATTTGCTTTGATTATCATACACCGATCGTCACATGACTGATATCATTAAATTCCAAATTTAAAAAAAGTACCCATTTTCGAGGTGTTGTTTACAGAAATTACTGAAATAATTTGATGTGAGAGGAAATAAAAATAAACAAAACAAACCTATAACAACATCAACTTCGAAGGATTATAATTAAATTTTAAATAGATAGAATGGCGTTTGTTTACTGCTTTTAAGGATAACAATTTTCTCCCCTTGCAATTTACTTCATGGAACAAATAAAATCGTTCTCAAAATTACATCACATAATCATGTTTTTCTTTATTTTTATTTAAAGCCACTTCTCAATGAAAAAAACCTTATTTACTAACCACCTGTATATTTTAAATTACATAACGCAAAAAGGGTAAAAATATTTACAATTCCAGACGTGAGAATTTTTTGGGGGTTTACCTCCCCTACAAGCCGTTTATGTCGGTAGATAAATTTCTGAACCTGCAGGATTTTTTCACACCAATCTGGATTTAATTTTTTTTCTAACCGTCCATTATTTCTTGCATTTCTAAATTTTGATCTTGATTAATAAATGGCCGCGAGATCTCCTAGGAAGTGATGATGATGATGACAGTGAAAGTGATAATGACACACGTATCAATTGAACAAACAATATTATTGTAACATTGGAGTAATACCAATGGGTGTTTTCTCCACTCTTCGTTTTATTTTTGTTTTGTTTTAAATTCCCTTTCTCACTGTTACTTATTACCTACTTTAAGGTAGTTGTAATGTACAACAAATTATATAAATAAAAAAAAGATTAATAAATCTGTCAAAGAGATGTTTCAACAGTAACAAAGCTTACATTATATTATCGGACTGTTTGAATCAGAAATGGGAATTTATTTGATTACGCTTATTTTTTGTTGAAAAAAGTGCAGTATTAAGACAATGAATAACCTAATGTTTTTGCCTAATCATTTAAGATTTATTTATTTTAAATCATCCAACATAAATTTCACTTATTTGTGCGTTATAAAATACAATTTGTTATTTTTAAAACAATATTAATAAAATGTATTTATTAGTTCACCATGACGTAAAAACCTGTTTTCTTAGTATGGAAAGCTATATGAAAATGAGGCTTAAGTTGCTTCTCAGTTTATTTTAAAGACTTCACACACAAAATAAGAACGCAATATGAAATAAAATAATTTTAATGGACAAATTATTCCAAACTGCGTATAGAATAAAACAAACATAACAGCATCGAGGTAAAATATAATCGCTTTCAATAAACGACCGAAATTCTGGTGTTCAGGACCAACTAACGTTCGATCCTTCAACAAAAACTTTCTAAGATTTCTTTTACTACTGTTGAATAACATTTTCGGTATTAAATTGTACAAGTCTAAAAACAAATAGTAAGAGTATCGTAAATCTATGTGATGGTTATGATCAGGTTATCAACATATAGTACACCAACATACAGAAAAATAAATATGCCTATTTTTCAATCTTAATTTTTGTAGCTGGCTTATGAAATAAGTCCGTGGAGTTTTTCCATAATTATCCCTCTTGTGTTTTACACATTGTTGATTTAGTCTTTATTGCTTGTAAACTCTAAAAATGGATTATTTAATCCATTTTTATTTGTTAAATTTTATTAAAATAACCTACGTTCAACAACGTGAGATTTCGCACTTAACATATCCCACAAAAATATTTCATCGCTTATAAGAGAAGCTGGATGTATTTGTCCGGATGATTATACGAGTTTCTCATGTATTTACAGATTTATTGAACCGTATCTCCATCCCTCTTAAATGTAATATAAACGACGAATTTTTATAAATGTTGGTAACTGTGAATAAAAGTCGAACTTTTCCAAAAATATTCAAAGAGATTTCAATATTCTGAAGAAAACGCAACGAGTCATGTTAAAAATTTCCAAAATTCTCCAGTTGCTTGAGGACTACAGAAAACTCATCGCGCAAAAACTTCAGAAGTTCTGGAAGGAGGTTGTTATAAAATTACATAGAATAAGTCATGTAGTGAAACAAAATTGTTCGTATACTGTTAATTAAATAAGTTTTCGAGTCCCTGAAATTTTCATTTAATTTACAACCAAAAAAAAACCCTATGGTCTTATTTTATGGTCTAATATGTTGTATGTATATACTACTATACTAAAGGTCTGTGCTTGCAACATTAAAAGAAACTTGCTCTCTAGATCTTAATGTTTTCGTAATTTCTACGCCAAAAGCGTGCATGCATAACTATGCAACTTTCGTACTCCAAGTGGTTTATGAGATGATTTTTGCAAGCTGTAAAAAGGTACATCCAGGTTATTAACATTTTAGTCGACGTTTTGTGATATTTACGTCTCAGCTTTATTTTCCTTGACCGTGACAATGCGGGTTCGTAAAAATGACAGAATCGTTCAGGTTTTTTTGCTGATTTAAGCGCAAGACGAAATTTCAAGAATAAGACGTGTGAGTTTGGAGAAAGTGTGGAAGAAAGTACGGGAGAAAGCCCACTTACGCATAGGGCCGGCAATCCTTATGTAAACTCACGCATTCAGCAGGAAGTGAATAAAGCGAGTTACACAATACACCTTCACGAGTATAGTGTTAAGAATCCAAGAACTCCATCTTACTTTTTATTACTATTACATATTTCTACCATTTTTACTATTCTTTAAACGGAATAAGGGTTGTAAAGACGGCAAGCGGGATAGACTATTTTTTTGTCCTACTTTAATCTTGAAGGCGAAAAGATAACGACTTATCTAGAAGGGGCGAAGGATCAATAGTAAAAAAAACTCCCCCGAGGTGATAACGGATGTGGGAAAATGTCACGGTCATTAATTGACGCTTTTACCAAATCCGTGGCCGTTTCGTGTCCCGAGTTGAAACCAATTTAGATTAAACCGATTGACATCTGCCGTCAGAACGAGCCGTTCAGAGCCAACCCGACGCAAGTGCTTACTTGGGTCAATTTTTTGGGGCATATGCTCCAGTGTGATGGTGCCCAGCTGCTCGAAAGTCACACACGAGAAATCCTCGAAGCCCTTATTAAGCTCTGGGGAAAAGCTGACGACGAGAAACAGAAGGTCGCACGGTTCAGTAGGAAAGACTCGGTTCATTGAATTTCATTTGGCAGAGTTTCAAAAAAGCAAGTTTTGTTTGGATGATATTGACAACACAGTATAATAATTTTTAAAAAGCTTTTTTTTTTAAATGTGATATGTATACTTTTTTATTGCAAATAGTATGTTAGGTGGTTACAGGGATCAAAATGTTCTGATTAGAGCTATCAATGAGAAAACAAATCAACTGAAAAATACGCTACATTGGTTATCCAAAAAGAGCTAAATACCTTTGAGCACCATTTGATCAATTCAAACATCATCTAGAAAGAACTGAAAAAATGTTTAAAAATTCGCTAAACATAATTGATATCAGTTTCCATATTACAATTTTGTAATAATTGAATAGAATGAATGGGTTGTTGATATCGTTCCACTATCAAGTCACAAGTTCACTATTTGAAACCATAAGGGTCAGAATTGTATGTAGCTGAGTTCGTATTTGATAACGGTGTGAATGTCCTAATGAAGGGGATATATTACTGAGAAGATTGCCGAAGGAACTGACTTTTGCTAATTGGCTTTACCCTAATTTTTTCATACAAAATCATAAAATTAAAGGTTTATATAAAATGTATTGAATACTTTAAACTATTGAGTACCGTACAAAATACTTAATTAAAAACTTGCCCTTTTACTTCATTAACTTTCTAAAAATAAGGAAAATTTTAATAAGCAAATAAAAATAGTCTACAAAATTGATGAAGATTAATGAGCGTTTTTTCCAAATTGCTTCTTCCTTAATTTTTGTAGAAAATGAAAACTAGTACTATAGCATATTGTTAAAAGTTATGTTAATAAAAGGATTTTCCGTAAAAAACCATTGATTGAATTTTTAATGATTTAGTTAATTTAATTTCAAAACAACAATCGTTTAAAATGCTAATATATTCTTTAGTAAATAACATTTGGTTTTCAATTAATTTATACTGGAACTTCGTTATTTCTTGAAAATATTTCCTTCAAAAACCTACAGCTATTAGAGATAATAAATTAAAACATTAGCTGATTGACGGAGTGATTAATCGATCTTGTCTTTTGTTCATTTAATATTTAATTGAGGTCATTAAATAACATTCAAACTTCGGCTTTATTGATGCCATGTTATGTAATTTCAGCAACATTTTCAAAATAATTTTCCACAGAAAAATGCTATTAAAAAAACATCTAACCAAATTGACTTTTTTTGTTCAATAGCATCATTCAAAAATAAGGTTCATTTTATAATTGAAGATTAATAAACCAACGTAAATTAATTTAAGTAATTTCTGTCTATAAATCTACAATTAGTAGATAAATAATTCCTGTATCGTAAATGAATGAACATACTGTACAAATAATTATTCTAATAACTTTAACTTACACCATGTTCTTACTAGTTCTGTTTAACAAACTACGAAAATGTCGATTTTCATTATGTTTATATAATATATTGTACGATACTGCTCTGTGTCTTACAAAGTCCGAAAGCTTAGCAAAGTAATCGCATTTTTATGTTATCAAACCCAGACCATAAACCAGATCCCCAAGTGCCTGGGGTCGAACAACATAAAAATAATGTAAAATATATAATTACTTTATATGCATGCACATAAATTACATAAAGTTACATCAATAAAACAGTATTGATTGAGTTTTATAAAAAAAAGGCCAACATTTTTTAAAAATTTAATCTAACTCAATAGATGAAAAGACAAACTAATGTAAATAATGAATTAGTAAAATAATTATCAAAATTACAAAACCATTGTATCTGGCCTCTCCCCGCTTTAAATAAACCGACAAAATGATCGCACCCCCTTAAATTTTAATGTGTTTTGGTTTTGCATACTATATTTTGCATACCAAAAATAGGTTTGGTTACAAAAATTAGACATTTTGAAAGAAAATGTTTGTTCTCTAATTCTGAGCGCAAACCACGTCTGTTATGTTCGTCTTAAATTTGTTCGATTGGATTCAAACTTGGACACCAAACACTCAATTCCAACCTCAATCAGGTTTTCATCCACAATACGTGCTCTATGAGCCCTGGCATTATCCTGCGTTAGCAAGAATCTTTCACTGATGTAGGGGGAAATGGCGCTACATGTTAGATTATGTGTGGTAAATACCTCTGTGGTGTTAAAGATCATCCTCGCAAAACAACTACGTCCATCTGAAGATTTGAGGCCAACTCTCACCTTTTCCACCAAAGAGAACTCGTCCTGAATCTTCCAATGTCCAATTCACTTGTTCCCGTGCGAAGTCTAGCATTTTCTGAACTGTGGTGAGAAGAGGTACACGAGTCGGTTGCTGGGCCTGAAGTTATTTTCATTGAGCCATCTTCTTGCCGTCGCCGGATGACGGATATATCTATCGTCCCTCTCGTCCATAGACCTAGGTCGACCCTGTCTTGGATTTCTAGTGTGAAGCCCTGTTTCTCTGAAGCGCTGAAGAATCCCAACGTGTAGAGTGATTTACACTCAGTCTCCTACCGACTTTGCGCTGACTGTATTTCCTGTCTCAAATAATGTTACCCTGACACTGTCATACTCACTCAAATGTCTGACTAAAGCCATTGAAAAGTTGAAGAATAAGAAAAATATCAAATCAAACTAACGAAGGAAAAAATATTAACTGATAGCGATCTTAGGCGCAACAGGAAGGGAATACTACTTTTTGTGCAAATGGGATGTAATGAGTCCGAAAGAAAAGAAAGAAAACAAACAAAGCATTATTTACTGTTTATTTGGTCTAGTATAGATCTTATCTGTAACTAATTTAGAAAGAAATGGATTTAATTTTAAACTGAATAAATTCAGTGGGGCGTTAAATTTGTCCATCGGTGTATGTAAAAACAAGTCACTGACCCTTTATTCAGTGCTGTTACAATCACGGAACCTACTAAATGAATAATTTATATGATGAAATAAACTTATTCGATGGCATGGATTTGTTGGGCCAACATGTGCGCCTGGAATTAAAACGAAGCGGCGGTTACGTGAAAAAATAATTCTTCGCCCCTTTAAGGAGAAGATTGTTCAATGGAAGGAGCGAAATTCTTAAAATGCCCGCGTCCTCGAGCCGACGGCAAAGGGGCGACTTTTGGATTTCTTAGCCATAATTATCCTCAATGTTGAAGCCGACTTTTAAAACCACGATCGAGCCTCGAATAGTTGAGCGTCATCCGCACCAGTCAGTCCCTTTGTATTTCCAACTGTGCTTATAAATCTCCCTGGAGGATCCTTAGTTCTCAGCCATTACCATAATCTCCTGGTTGAGTCACATTTCAGAGTAATTAACGGAAAAAGTCCGTTTCCACACTCACTAGATACCATCCCTTCTAAGGAAATAGAATTAGGATAATTGTCAGCCCATCTATCCAATAAATAAAGGCATAAATACACAATTCCAATCCCGATGTTTTCCGTTTAACAAACAGCTCTCGATGTACAAAATAATTTACTTTTCAAACTAATTGGCTCCAAGGAACATAATAATTAATTTATGCGATCACAATATTAGTTTGAAAACAGATATACTTTCTTGTTATAATTATTATTATTTTGTTAAACGACGCGTCAATGTCAATAAAATTAATTATTATTACGGAAATAACACATGCAGAATGTTAGATAAATCCTTAAATAATATTTTGATAAGTTTTCTTACGATTTTGAAGCTATTTTGCATTTGTCCCCTCAGAGGTTAGACCATTCGACTTGTAGTTACAGCGTTAGCGATGATGGTTCCAAACCCGGGGAAGATGGTTGAATTTTATTTTAGATTAATTTAAAAAAAATTGGAAAGTGGTTGGTTCGACTCGTGTGCAGTAATAAGACAAAAAGAATGAGTGAGAAGAAGAGAGAGGGGGAGAGAGAGAAATTATCAGAGAGAGAGAGAGAGAGAGAGAGAGAGAGACAGAGATGGGAGAGAGAGGAGAGAGAGAGAGAGATAGAGGAAGAGAATATCGGAGACAATTCGTATCTATTGGTGTGAAAAATGATAAATTATTAATTAAGGGCGCACCGATCTGTCTATAATATTTTTCGACCTAATATTACAAAAAAATCCATAAAAATCAGTGATCCTAGGTCAGTAAATCTCCCTTGTAAGTTAGGTACACATAATACCGTGCATAACAATTTACATAAACAACAAATATACTGAAAGACCAAAAATCAGGACTCCTGCATTTTGTTGTTTATGTCAAACTGTACAACACACATGAAGAGCAAAACTGGATCAAAAATTGTTAGTTCAATTTTAATCTATGTCTAAGTGAATTATCGGTGTTTCGGTGAATTTTCGTTCAAACCTTCATAATTAAATATTTTTTATTAAACTCATGAATTGCTGATATCGTATAATTTGGTTTGCAATAAAATATGTTTGTTGTAATTTATTTAAAGGTTGAAAATACATTTAGTTTTAAATAAACATTAAAATACATCCGGTGTCCGGTTTTTTTAATTTTTTTATTTATTTTTTGTTTATTTTGGAGTGTATAATTAGAATTAAAAGAAGATTATAACCTGGATTACTTTCGGTTCAAGGATTCTAACAAAGAACATACTGAAATTGGTTTTGTAGGAGTAACTGCAATATAATAAATACAGTACTGATATAAAAATATCGGTAAAGTATTTACAGCAATATTTATGCGGTACTTCAAACACATCAAAAGGTTTATTGTTAACCGAAATGTTTTTTGGAAAAAAATAAAAAAACTACCGCCCGTATATTTTTTGCTGGCTACAAGGCTAGTATGTATGAGAGCGTAACTTTGTTATATCCGGGGTCAATGCTTTAATACCCCTTTTTATTTCCTTTTATCTCAGGATCCAAGGTAAAATGGATAAAACCAATACTGAAATCACCTTACCAAATGAAATAAAGATTAATAAGTAGGAAGATTCTGTACTGTACCCTTCGCTTTATACACCAACAACCAAAACTGACGTTGGTTGCAAACGGTACTTATTCATATATATAACCACGGATGTAAATATACTTTGAAGACTTCCTTTGAGTGAGAGTGCAACGTTTATCTATAGATGGTTTGTTTTTATTTAGTTATTTTTGATAATCAAAACATCTCTTCGAATAAATTCAATTGAATACAACACAGGTGTAATTCTTAAAACAGATATAATCGTGTTTATACTTACAATTATAACATTCTTCCGCACTTGAATTGTCGATAGCCACGAAAGCGTTTTCTAATTACAGTGCCCAACGTTGTGGGCTAGACGCTCATCCCAGACGTGTAATTTATATAAAATACTACCACACCAAATGCAACGTCGTAAACGATCCAATTTCGTCGAATAGGTTTTTACTATGGCCATTGTGGCGTTGTCTGCCTCCCGAGTGTGGCGAACCTCTATGAATTGCGGTTATTACGATACTGTGTAAGAAACATATACTGAAAGAGGGGGTATACTATTGCTGTATGTTTCCTTTGATCTTCAATAGTGTGACGTTAAAAAAATATTCTCCACTTTTATCTATGACGACTATTTTCGTCGTTCAACATTTATACATTTCAATCTATATTTAAACGGTGTTCAAAAAAAGAGATAGCTCAACAAACTAACAAAATTGATATAGACAAGAGCTTACGTATAAAAATTTAACCTTGTAATTCCTTCTTTTTGATGTATTATCTTAGAAGCATATTTCCACTCTAAACATATATAAATATCATATAGAGCTACAGTTTGTTGACTGATTGACTTGCTCTTCACATAAATAAGATAAAACACAACGTACACACTTATAGCTTTATCAGATAGTGCTAAAGAAAACAAGGCGTGGTACGAGTTTTCCGTTTACCAATTGGGCTCGTAAAAGAGGCTTGAGTTGATTCAAAACTTACTGGCAATAAGTTCAATATTTGACACTTACCTTAACCTTAAATTATTTTATTTAATTATTTTTTTAATGTTATTTTCTCTGAAATAATTATTATATATTGTATAATATATAATTATATAATATAATATCGTTTATTTTTATATATCATAATTTTATATTAAACGACAAGCACTTAAGAAGAAAACACTCTGTTTCTTTGTGAAGCGTTCAATAAATAAATAAATGTTCATAAAATCTATGGAACTTTCATTACTCTTCTCGCGATGTAACTATTTTTGTCATAGAACAGGTCAATAATTATATAACAAAAATATAATAAATTTGTTATATAAATATAGCAAAACTATATTAACAACAAGAATTAAAGAATTAACCATATAAGTGCGGATTATGATGTCTTACTTTTACGATCGTTTATTCTTGTTTGTGTTATTTTTGAAATAAAATGAAAGAAACAAAGTTTTCATACATTTTAATGTACAGCTTTTAAACAAAACTTCAAATTCATCAAACGTAATTAATTTATTTTAAAACATAATATACTTTGAGTCAGCAGTCCAGGATGATGAGGTATAATAAAGCTGACAGTATCTAGAATACCTGTACAAATTATATTCAAATTTGGCTAATAATAATAATAATAATGGAGTCAGACTAGCAACAGTCTCAGCATGAGTATTGGCTCATCCTTATCCTTTTATTCTTCCATTCAAATAT